>NC_057805.1:409017534-409069461 GCF_018294505.1 Triticum aestivum | reverse complement strand
AAATTTCAACATTTTCAGAGTTCATTTTGTAGTGATTTTCAATTTTACGGTCATTTAGCTCTCTAAACAAATCGGTAAATGACTGAAAAATAGCAAATGTCGTCAGAAAGTGTTGAAAATTGATGTCGCTTTGAATGGTGCATACGGAACGCAAAAAAATTCTGGAGTTCAAATAAGTTTAGAAAAATGAAATGCCCGTGTAACAGATGAGTTCTCGTCTGAAACCCTGATACTCCGAAAGAGATTGTCCAGTTTGTACGCGAAGTGCATCCAGTTTTTGCCCTAACCCTCTTTACTTTTTTGCACATGCTATGTGGGTGAAATGATGATACCATGCCAAATTTCAACATTTTCAGAGTTCATTTTGTAGCGATTTTCAATTTCACGGCCATTTAGCTCTATAAACAAATCGGTAAATGACTGAAAAATAGCAAATGACGTCAGAAAGTGTTGAACATTGATGACGTCGCTTTGAATGGTGCATACGGAACGCAAAAAAAGTCTGGAGTTCAAATAAGTTTAGAAAAATGAAGTGCCCGTGTAACAGATGAGTTCTCGTCCGAAACCCTGATACTCCGAAAGAGATTGTCCAGTTTGTACACGAAGTGCATCCAGTTTTTGTCGTAACCCTCTCTACTTTTTTGCACATGCTATGTGGGTGAAATGATGATACCATGCCTTTGTTTGTAACAAATGCGTTTTCGTTCGAAACCCTAATACTTCGAAACAGATTGTGTAAACATGTAAAAATATACATCAAAAATACATTGATCTAAATGCTATATATGTAAACATGTAAAAATATACCCCTCTGTAAAGAAACTATATATAAGATCATGATCTTATATTTCTTTACAGAGAAATACATCAAAAATACTTTTATCATATTGCGGCCACAAATTCTACACATAGAGTTCAATGAAGACCAAGTGCTTGTGATAGTTTGAGAAGTAACATATTTAAGGTGGTAAAAACCTTGTTAGGGGAGCGAGGTGGGACTAAAAACAGCCTGCCACAACCTCTTCAGTACCGGTTCGTAGCACGAACCGGCACTAAAGGGGGAAGGTGGGGCCACGGCCTCTTTAGTACCGGTTTGTGGGATGAACCGGTACTGTAGGTTCACCACGAACCGGTACTATAGATCTCCGCCCGCCTAGCCGTTTGAACCGGCACTAATGGTCACATTAGTGCAACCATTAGTGCCGGTTCTGTTACAAACCGGGACTAATGTGCTTCACATTTGACCCTTTTTCTACTAGTGGTTCTAGGCTAGATCGAGTTCTAGCTTTGTCTAGTCCACATAATTGAGAAGCCTCGTGCGCTTTTCTTCTCCCTCCTCTAGTTCTTCGACGACGTTAAGCTCTGGACTGCGACGCGCTGTCGTATCATGAAGCCCGTATGCATGCAATCCATAGAGAGGCCATGCTTTCGATCTTTTGTTCGAGGGATCGTCGTGGACGGTTCGAGTGACTTCAAGTTCGATCTACACCAACTCTTCTTCCGCTGCAACTCGAAATTGGTAACGATCCGATCTAACCTTGTATGCATCTTCATAGTTATCCGGGACCTTGATCGTAGGGCGAAATTTATTGTTTTCTATTATCTTTCCCAACAAGTATTGTTATGATACCTAGCCCCATGTCCTCAACCGATTCCTTGACAGGAGGTAAGCTTTCTTCGGAATGTTTCCTTTCTGGGCTCGGAAGGAAATTCGCTTGGTTCAACTGCCCCAATAGATCGTCTCAAAAGGAAGTGAAGGCCGCCACTGTTGTGGAAGCTCTCTTATTCCAAATGAGGGATAGTTACAAATGACCCGTGGGATGCCTTTTATAGACTCAAGGCCTTGTACATATGACTACCACTAGCCTTGGTGGGAGGGAACAGTAAGGGCAAGGAGGTATATACTAAGAAAGTATAAAATGCCCCTAATCATGAAGGAAAGCAAGACTTTCTGGCATGCTATAGTTCTTTTAGTCTCTCAGAGACCGGAATAGGAGATGGGCGGTAAGCCAGATGCTTCGCGAACCACCGGTACAATTCTATTCTTCTTGGGTCCATGCACTTGATTCATGGAGGGTTTGGGGGGCTTTGGTCCATGAGGGATGACATTGGTTGGCTTGATGGACTTCATCTTTTCTTGGGCCTTTGGATATAGGGTTGCCTCTTGACTCCATATTTGACTTTTGCTTTTACCCCTAAAAAATTGACTTTTGCTTTTATGCTACTTATTACCCCCTCCGGACCATAATATAAAAGTGTTTTCCGTCCTATAATATAAGAGTGTTTTCTGTCTCATAATATAAAAGCGTTTTTTCATAATATAAGAGCGCTTTCCGTCTCATAATATAAGAGTGTTGTGTAAAAAATGCTTTTATATTATGGGACGGAGGGGGTATTTCTTTGTTTGCATGCGTCGACTGGGAGCCGTCTTTCTTCCTTTTTCCAGCAACGGGCAAAAGGACTACCTTTTCACCATACCGAAAGAGAGAAAATTGTATATACGATAAGCAGCATGTTTCCGAGGGAAACACACCCAAACCCCATCTCATAAGGTTTTCTGAAGATAACAGATCCAAGAAAACAGAAAGGAAAAAAAGGTGGGCTCACGATTGGCCGAGGTGGGGCTGATGTGAGGGCAGCAGACAAGTACGTACCTTGCTCGGCCATCTAACAGGAGAGTTGCAGTGCAGCTGCAGCTGTGGACTGAACCAAGATGATGTACGTACGTTTCACAAGCCCAAGGTGATGGATGGGAACTGCAGGGAGCAGAATAAAGAGGGAAGCCGTGCACAGTTATGAGAGGAAGAATAATTGCCTACGAGTCAGGCACTGCATCACAGCATCAGTAAAGCGACCACCATACTCAGTTTGCATGATCATCAGCTTCGTACTCAAAGGATGGAGGAGAATTGGACGATATCTTTCTCGAAACAAGCCCCAAATGCCTCTAGAAAGATCCGAAGTAATTCGAGCAAATGAAACGCTTTCATAAAAATTCTCGTAGAATCGAGAATGAAGTTTTCTTCGCTTGTAGTCATTTATCATTCAATTAGTGAAGCATAAATTCATTCGGAAAAAGAAGTGCTTCGAATCATTGCTATTTGACTCGGACCTGTTCTGAAAAAGTCGAGGTATTTCCACTGCCGCATGCACTGGCTACCGGTCAGTAACATATAGGTTCATCATGGACATCTATCACAATCAGACTCCATATTTAGTTGATCAAAAGGTCATATGTACCATTCAAAAAAGGTGCTACCTATTTGGTTAAGGAAAATGATTCACATACCCTAAGTAAAAAACTGTGCTACTCTAAGTTTGTTTGGAAACTTTTCAGGTCGATATGATGCTCATGCGAAAATGGTCAGGATATATGCCATACATATGGTCCAATTTTAGGAAGCATCACCTGCAAATTTCTTGTTGCATAACATGCACAGAAAAGATTGTATAGAAACTTCCTTGAGAAACTTTTCAGGTTCATATGATGTTCATGCGGAAATGGGCGTAAAGTTTGGAGAACGCCACTCGTAAATTCCTTGTTTTGTCGCATATTTCTTCAGAGCGTAGTGGCAGCACACCGTATATATAAACATGCACACACAGAAGATTTAGTCCCCACTTTGTTGAATTTATCATTATATAGGAGGCCCCGCGTCTTAATGATCAAGTTGCTGTTTTGGTAGGAACACATGTAACGCCGCAGTTAAAAGTCAGTACACCCACATGTACTGGGCACATGCATGCACGAGAGCCGTCGTTAAAGAGGAATAATGAGCAACATTTTCCGAAAGAAAGCGAGCGGGGAGTAATGAGCGAATTGCGCACAGGCAGCAGCCTTTGATCTCGCTAACAAAACTGACAAGATCCAATTTTTCTCCTACGCCATGTGGACCTACCACAGTTTCAAAACAGCAAGGCTTGTTAGTAGAGGTGGGCAGGGATGGTGGCGTCTTGTCTGAAGACGAAAGGAATTAGGTCCCCCTCTGATTAGCACAAGTAGGTTATCAAGTGCTGGAAATGCTAGCTGCTGGTGAGATCTAGACCTGTAACCAACCACCAGGATTTGTACGTATTTGGTTCTGGTCAAGAGAGTCCTAATCAATCAATATAATTAGCGACCATGCATTCTGTCTGTCTGAATCATTCAGTACGCCCGGCGACTAGCTAGCCACCAGTACGACGCACAGCATAATTTGGTTCGCGAAATTCTGGACCTAGTGACCCTGCCCTGCTGCTAGATCTTGAATCTATACACGCAACAACTGGTTCCACAGACCAGTCACGCTATACTGTGAACAGCTTTAAAAATTCCACACAAACAAGGCGCGCGTACTCGGTCCTAGGTACGTACACATATAATCTTAAAAAAAAGGTACGTACACATATAAACACGAGACGTACCAACTTGCATGTCCGAACCAACAGCCACACATTCATGGTGCTCGTGATAATTATTGGACTATGGCAAATTCTGATCTGATGACAAATAGCACATCAAATTAAACCATCTTTTTTAGAGACAGTAGAAGAGTGATCTCCCACGGCCTTTGTACGATACTATACACGCAACAAGTCAAACTATATATTGTGATTCGGGCTGCAGGTGCTGGTCACACAGCTTATAACTAACGACCAAGCATTGTGTGGCTTCGTTTACAGCTGATGCCAACTACTCCGTCCGTTCACAAATATAAGATGTTCTAACTTTTTCCCGAATCGGATGTATATAGACACGTTTTAGTGTAATGGTTCACCTCATTTCAGTCCATATATGTAGTACATCTTGGAATATCCAAAAACATCTTATATTTGTGAACGGAAGGAGTACTATTCTTCCCTAGTCTTGGAAAGATACTAACAATCTCCAGCAGTGGCATGCATGATATCTTGATATGGACACAGGATCTATGCATGAGAGAAAAGCACCTGGGTGATCTTTTAACGGAGGATGTTATGCTTCATAAAAACAAAGGTTGTTGTCTGTTGACGAGAGGAGCACACCTTTCCAAGTAAACAGCACGCACATTGGTGCAGCAGAATCCCCATCGCCCTGGAACGTGGCTGCCCGGCCGGCCGGAAAACAGCCATCTGCCTTTTCTTCCACCCTGTGGAACACATACGTGCTTGGTTTTATAATGCAAATATTTCCATGCAGGTGCGGCTATAGTTTAAGCATGTTGCATGAAGTACAGTGATCAAGAAGGGCCCCGGGAGGCATGAACCAACGTGGAATAGCAAGTGAGGGGTCAGGGAAGTTATGAAAAAACGGAAAACATGCCAGGGGAATGATGGTAGAGAAAAAAAAATTGCGAGGTTTTGTCTCTAGAAGGCATGAAAACTTCACAAAGGCGCTGCAAATGACCTTTGTTTTTGCTGTATCTATATACGCATGCCACCTAGAACATGCAAATGATACCAATCTTACAATGGTTGCATATATAGATGGACCCAGTAATTAGTCAGTGGCAATGCTAAACCATCTGTGATGATGCGGTCTAGTTTCTTGTACTACTATTATTTTCTCTTTATTTCCCCTCCATGTCATCTTTAGTCCTATGATACCACCTGTAAATACCTCTGACGTGACATCATTGGGAGTGACCTAAGAGAAAAAGCTATTGTAACATTTTTATTCTTTGATCAGCCAACGAGAGGCACCCGCAAATCATACCTGTGTCCGCTATCTCAGGTGGCCTCGCTTTAATCGTAGGGACTAAAAAACAAAGCGAGTGCTGAGTAGCTTCATTATAGCAAAAGAACAAAGCAGAGCCTAGCATGATGAACCTAGCTACACATGCACCGTCTAGTTGCATGTAGATCGATATATTCCGAGGTAACTAGTAGTACTACATAGCTTGGTAGGTGAACATGGCAACAAGATTCCTGTGTGGTTAGCCGCTTAACAATAACAAGAAGCAAGCTAGCTAGGATAATTGATGGATACAGTTGGTTAGCTTTTGAGATGAATAGGCGGTAAACAGGAGTAGGCAGATATTTTAGGACGCTCCCATATAAGGTATAGCTTAAGAATAGAGAAAGGAAACAAGATAAGAAACTAAGACAGCAGCAGAGTATAGTCTTTTTTTGGAGGTGGTCGAGAGAAATCGATCAGTCACGCAGCTGCAGCTGTGCTAGCGTAGCCACAAGGAGGGTGCTACCACTAGATCTGCACGACAGGACCACTTCCAAACACAAGCCTGCAGCTCCAGATGTAAAGAAGCCAACAGCTATAAAGAGCCCCCATAAAACAGCCAGTACCACCCCCACATAGCTGCTATATAGAGCAACAGGCCCACGCTCAGAGCTTGTCACGTACTCACTGATGCCTACACATGCATGAAAGCCAGAGAAATGAAGAAAGCAAAGAAAAGAGGGAGGAGAGACAAAGAGAGAGAGAGAGCGCTCGTGAGAGTGAGGGGGAGAGAGAGATGGTTTTCCTCAGACTCAGTGACAGGTACTTGTTTGTTATGTGGGAGAGCCCAAAAGCCTCCTAGTGCAGTGCAGTAGTACTTGCCAGAGCTTATTGTGTACTATGGGCTCCCCCAACCACAAGGCCCCAGCCCTTCCCCAAGAATTTACTACGACATCACCATGGATGCATGGACGGTGCATGTATCCACATCTCCTCCCTCCCATCTAGCAGCAGCAGGACGCCCCCACCTCCTCCTAACTAACCACGCACGATAGTAAGGTGACAATTACCCTGCCCCATCCGTCGGTACCCCACTCGCCTCACCAAGCATGCGATGCGAAACCTATTGGTTCTATACATTTGGCACTCCTCCTTTGAGCGACATGAGCGCCAGACCTTCTTCTTGCCCTTTCTATTCCTACTACCTTCTCTCTCCTTGGCTCTCTTCTCATGCCCCGGCCGGCCCCCTCCTTAACTCCATGATATTCAGGGCGGGGTTCCTCTTCCTCCCAACAGCTACTCACTGCTGCTGCCGCTAGACTAGCAGCTGAGCCTGAGACATTGTTTTGTACTTCACAAAGAGCTGCTAGATAGCCTAGGAAATTCTGTGCCTTTCTCGATCCACCTGGTTCTGGTTGCATGGGCGGCGGTGGAGGCGGAGGCGGTGAAGGTGGTGTCGGTGGTGGCGCAGAGAGCGTGCGGGAGCCTCATGGCTTTGGCAACGTTGCGTCCTTCTCCGAGTTGCCATTCCTGCGCTCCAGCGCTCCTCCGCGAGAAAGCCCCAACTCTGGCATTCGTCTCTTCGGCATTGACGTCCCGCATGCATCACCTGAGGAAAGAATTAAAGAAGCCACCGCTGCCAGCAGCGCGACCCCTTCTGCCACCACGCAGAGCAGCAGTGGAGCTGCCATCACCGCTGCAAGCGCCGCCCCGGACAGCAACCGCAAGTTCGAGTGCCACTACTGCTGCAGGCATTTCCCGACATCACAGGCGCTCGGCGGCCACCAGAACGCGCACAAGCGCGAGCGGCAGCATGCGAAGCGGGTGCAGATGCAGTCAGCGATGGCTGCGGCGGCAGCGGCTGCTGGCAGCGCGCACCACCACCACCACCTCCTTGGCTACCCGCAGCACCGCTTCAGTGCGACATTGTACCCGTCGTGGACCACGGTGAGTGGCGGTCTCTCCTATGGCCAGCAGTTCTACAGGGGGATCGGGGCGGTCGGTCAGCCGATCAACGGGAACCCTCTGCCTGAGGCGCAGTGGAGGAGGCCGCTGGCTGCGCATGGCAACATGGGCATGCCGTTGGCTGGAGAGCGGCGGCCGGTCACGCTGCACATGTTCGGAGAAGAGCAGAGAGCTTCCCCTTCTCATGGGGCGGCCTCCCCCTCCTCTTCCTCTTTACTGCTCTCCCCGCAAGGTCAGTCTGCTTGCGAGCAGCCAGCCACCACCGCAGCACCCGAGGGTGTGAGCTTAGATTTGCATCTATAAGTGGCTTCTCCGTTGTTTTTAGTAGATTATTATTACTCCGAGAACTGATTTCCCAATCTTTTTCTTTGGTTGAAACTACCCTTTTACTGCATTCGGATCGTACCTGGCTGATATTACCTTTTTCCACTCGCGGCTCGTGACACGTGAGAAATATGTCCATCAATCAAAGCTTCGATCCTGCTATTTGCATGCACATTAAGAACATTATGGGTTGTATGATTAGGGTTTACCTTTTAGATTTATAACTTTCATGCAGCAAGACAACTTTATACTCAATTAAAATTCTTTGAAATACTTTCAGTTCAGTTAAGCTGAGTTACACACTAAAACTCTAGGAGATATATATATATATATATATATATATATACTTTTAGGATTCAGATGCACATTTTTATTTCTCGCCATTTAGATAACAAACAGTACAAATAATTAGGCATAAAGAAGTGATGAACAACTTTTTTGTGTTTCTGAGTAACAGTATAAATTTGAAGAGACTGGTGAATAAAACAGATTGTAGTCTACCATCCATTTATAGAAAGGTTATCTTCATTTCGGTGGGAGTTTACTTTTTCATTTTTAATATATATTGAGATAATGACCAGTCATCAATTAGCTGCCACAGGTCAGTATGAACCTGCAGCTTAATTAAGCAAATACAAGTGAACGCATATAAAATTCTGAAAGAATACACACGCAAATGCAAATTTTGAGCCCCACCAGGGGTTTAACCAGTACATACGTTCATATATATGTGAGAAACTGCCGCTGCAACTTGGATGCCCAATATAAAGGCTGTAGCTTTATAGCGGTAGATTCAGCTTTCTGGTGTTCATTCAAGATAGTTTGCACGTACCAAAAATATGTTTTATATGATTCCATTACAGTTGACTTCTTAAAGTTGACTAGGTATGTACAGTGCTGACCCTATCTCTCTATCTAGAAAGCTGAGCTATACATACAGGTTTAAACAATGTTCTATTCCTAAAAAAAGGACGTGTGGTCTTTTAATATGTGCCTACTTTTGTGTGAACTATATTATATTTAAAAAAGACCAGTAAAGTGCATGCAGAGATATATGCAAGAGAAAGATAGGCGAGGGAAAGTACAGGTATGAGCCGAGTAGGGGGAGCAGAAAGGATAAGGAGTTCAGAGTTCAGACAGACCAGGCACATGAGAAATCACAGCTCAAAATGATGAATATATTCCCTGGGTCAGAAAGCTAGCCACCCATAATTATTTCCCAACACCCATATAAGATGTTAGTACTGCTAGCAATATGAAAGCAACGATACATGGATCTTGTCCTAGGGCTTCGCCCTTATTAAGGTATGACATGTCAGGCTCATATCTTATGTAAATGTCTACTGATCAGACTAGGCAGTGAGTGCTACTCTTGTGAGATTGTCCAAACTGAAAGAAGGTCATTAGATTTTTTTTTTGAGAGAGAAAAGAAGGTCATTAGCCGGCTGTATAGAGATTATATGATGTTCCTCTTCTTTGACAGGAGAGTAGTTAGGATGTAGTATTTACCTCAAGGTGCAGATTAGTTCGAAGTGTTTTGCTAGCCGGGCGGTATTGGATCATCTTAGCCTGCACGCCAGTCTCATGAAAGTGAGAAGAACTTGTACGGTGGGGAATAGCTTCAGGAAAATGAAACATTATTTAAAGCTACATCAGTAGATGCAAGTACGATTAAACATGGCTTCCAGAAAATAGGGATGTTTACAAACCATGCAGCAGATTTGCTAGCAGCCTGACGCATACGCCGCTTCTTTTAAGTAAGTGGTCTAAGGCAGGTTAATTATCATCGGTATGAGTGAGTGTGCCCTGCATTGAAGCTTTTAATGTCCAATGGTATCGTTTTTGATGTTGCTGCTGCAGCAGTGCTGTTCCTGTCACTATTATTGGTGATAGATCCAATGCGACTTCAGGAAGTGTCGTTTTCTCCCTTCTGCGTGCAAACAGGAACTGTCCACAAAAATTCAAAACCGCTAGCAGCACCACCTTTTTTTCTTGCATGCACGAAATATATCATTGTGCGTATTCTTTTAGACATACCAGTATACCACAGTACCTGGTGAGTAAAAATAGCCAATGCAATGGCCAGCTAACACCTCGATTATTCTCACTGCATTGCCAAGTAGTCGCCGTCTTTGTTGGCAACTCGAGTCACACTAGCCGTGAGAACAAAAATCAAAGCAGGTACAGCTACTCGCTAGTTGCTAAGGAGAACAAAGAAGGGAAAAGAAAGGGAAATGCATTGGATCACCCAGGTGCCACGCACCCTATATGAAAATAGCATTTTTAAAAATATCAGGAAATGTAAAGAAAATCTGAAATTTTGGGATATCAAACTTGGGTGCCCATTCTACATATGTGTTCATATTCATGGGAAACGGGTGCCCGTGGCATCCGCGGCGCAAGAATTATGATCCGACCTACGATACATCCAATTTTTTTTCTATATATATGATTGTTTTTGTCCTTCTTACTGAAACTGAACACGGGTGTACAACGGACACCCATTTTCTATCGAGTGAAGTGCATCATAGGTCCTCAAACTATTTCAGAGGTATCACGTAGGTCCCCGAACTATGAAAATCGTCATCCATGTCCTCAAAGCGCAATATGTGTGTCATCCTCATCCTCAAACTATTTAAAAGGTGTCACGTAGGTCCTTGAACTATTTTAAAGGTGTCACGTATATACACATTTATTACACTTCAAGGATTTTTAAGGACCTAGATGCCATTTTTCATAGTTTGACGACCTACATGACACCTTTGAAATAGTTTTAGGACCTAGGATGCACTTCACTCTTTCATATCCCAAAATTTTCAGATTTTTTTAAAATATCCTAATATGTTTTTTAATGTTATATTCATATGGGGGTATGTGGCACTCGAGAGCCACAAATCGTCTTCCGAAAAAGGAATAAATAACTAGAGGTTATTAGAGTTATATTTATAGCGGAGTATACTATATTTTTCTCTGTTATATAAGGGGCTTTCTGCATATTTATCACATATGCATGTGTATACTTGCTAGCTTATGGCCATATGGGAATACAAGTTGCATATTTCTAACATGATATCAGAACCCTAGGTTTTCTTCCGAACGCCGCAACTTGTCCTTGATTGTATTTGTTTTTTGTCTCTTGCACTTTTCTTGCCCGAGATCATCCACGTACGGCGCTCTCATCTAGATTGTAGGCCTCCCTTCCAGATTTCTTCACAATGCCCAGACTAAAGCACACGATAGGTTCTATCTCTCCAAACTAAGGATGGGAAGGGGGGTGTTGTTATATAGCCGTGAACATCCTTTGTATTTTTTTCAATTGTATAAGGGGTTTTCTGTGCATTTTCCTCACATATACGTGTGTACATATGGGCCTATGAGTCCATGAGAATACATGTTGCGCATATTTCCAACAGATATAACATCAGCATCAATCCTACGTATACCACTATACCTCCCGTTCATCTCCAACAGTTCCCAAGACTAGATCTAGATGCATGGCAGCCCTAGTTATCCCAGTATATCTCTTGCTGCTGTGTTTGCAACCGTACGTACTAGCCCCACACCCATGGTATACTAAACATAGGCTATACATCCTGTACATAGGTCCCTCCCTCCCGACTCCCGTACATAAGTCCTTCGCCGGGCAGCAAGCCTTTATATCTTGCCCAGCTATTTTAACTAGTGTACTATATACTGCGTATACATAGCCAATCAACCTATCAGTACTAACCCTAGCTATGGGTAAGCAGGCTAGATATCCGTCTGAAAAAGAAAAAAAGGCTAAATAGGCTGGTCACCAGCCGCCGCAGCCTACAGGAACACCGTGTCGATTCTAAATTGCACGGGGCCAGGAAACGAATTCTAATGTCTCAGTTACAGGGTACATTTCTTTAATTTGACGTGAAGATGAGTAAGGACTGGGCCGGAGGTCTGAAGCTCTGAACTCTGAAAACTTGAGGGCATGCAGGAGCCAACCTGTGAGCCCCAGACTACGGCCTTCACAGATTCAATTAGGCCTGGGAAGATGATCGATGCTACAGTCTGTACGTACAATGCTCGTATTATTGATGCAATGGCAGGCTTTGGCGCAGACTGCACCAGTTAAATTCTGGTTCATCTGGTCACGAAAAAAGCTGGGCACTTAAACAGGCATCACCATGCAAGGAACACACGCGGCAGGCCTCCTGACACCGAAGTCTATGTATTGTTCTAGCTCCAGCTCGCCAAAAAACAGATCACCCGTGCAGTTTTCCAGGTCAGAGTATGCAACTGCTAACCTTAGTTTCAGCATGAGCCTGTAATGCCGTGCTCCGCGAGGACAGGCGCCCATGTGCCTTGTGCCGTACACTGGAGTTGGACGACCGATGTGATGCGTGTGCAGCCCGTCTACAGCAACTGGTGTTCCATCCAGCATCCCTACAAGAAAACCAAATAATTGGTCGATTAAACGCAGCCCCCAACATCAGTTAAAAAACAGAATAAACATGTCAGTTAAAACTGAGTAGAGTGACCGATGTGATGCGAGTGTGCCCGTCCACAGTAAATGGTATTCTGCTCTGCAGGCATATAGGGGAAACCAACTAATCCGATAATCCCCCAGCGTCAGTTCGAAAACAGAAGAAGAGAAGATATCAGGTAAATATGAGCACAGTGACAAGAACTACTCTGATTAAGGAAACTCATAACTTCCTGGAATAAAGTGTAGATTAAAGTTCAGATGGCATGCTCTGCTAGACTTAAATAATGTCTCTTCTATTAAAAATTATAATTCCTCAGTAATATCAAACTTATAAAGCTTCAAGCCCTAAAACTTGTGTGACCCGATATTATCACTTTAAGTCAGATTCGTAAGATACGAAAATCAGCAACTTTGAACCTGTTGGGCCTAGATGGGCCAGTCTAGGACTCTAGGTACCATAGCACACAGATTAATATTATGCTTTTCAGATGGGATGTTAAAGCCAATGAATGATTTGCTTTGCATTATTCAGAACAACACATTTCAAAGTGGCAGAAATAATGCAAATTATCTGAAATCGACGAATGTGACTTCACATGCATGCATAAGTAGCCACTGAATATTCATTCTCCCACAGTCAGGCAAACCAAGCATATATATATATCGTATGTGGAAATACACCATTGGTACAGAAAGTACCATGTATGCTCACAAGACACCAAAAAATACTTGGACCCATGCTCCTTACTGCCTCAACTCACGGAATCCAATGTGCAAATCACACATCTATTTGCTGCTACTCTCCTTTCATTTTCCTTTTTTGGCAAATATTTCTAGATGAGAAAATGTTCCGTGTCTCCAATACTAGAGTTTGGACAAATGTACAATAGCAATGAAATAAAGTAGCACAAACATTACTTAGTCCTTAGTTCATAGACCCAAACATGAAGGATGACAATGACTCAAAGATGAAAAATAGAACTGGAATATAATGTAGTAAAAGTTACATGAGGTGAGAGAATGGACACATATGTTAATTCCCAAGAAACACTATATAGGTAAGATAGCGGAAGCACACACCGGTACAACTACAAATAGTCAAATAGTTTCCGCACAAATGTATTCAAATTTAATAGTATGTAACGGAATAGAAAAATAATTTTACCAACTTCAACATTAGTTGTTAGGTGAACTTGGTAAACAATTTTTCCACAAAAGGATTGGCCATTTAAGATTGTCCTTTTAATGAGCACCATCATGAGAACCGCCAGTGGTGGACAGCATCATGAACAACACACATCCATTTGGGAACACCAAACACCATTCCATGCATTCATTGTATTGTGCTACTATAGAAATATTTAACCATGAGTGTACCAAACAGAAAAGGGAACTTCACAGACTGAATGAGTTGACATGTTGTTCCCAAAGGGCACTTAAAGACGTACAGACCTTGTGATCCCCAGTGTTTGCAGCCTGCAATATTCATGACAAACATGAGTTCATGCTTCACTGGCTGAAATAATTAGATGAAAGATTGCATAGCGATAATGCTTCTAGCTTTAAGTTTAAAAGTTATTAACACTGGACAGCCCACACAAAGCACAGGACTACGCTTAAAGAGATTAGGAATGCATCATATTGCCAAGTATAGTGTAACGCCCCGAGACCGACGCTCCAGACGGTTTCCATGTTTTTTTCGTTATCGTTGTGTGTATTATTTGTTTGTTGCATTCACCATCGCATTGTATCCGCATGTTTTCATAAAACTTGCATCCGCTCATAGTTGCCGCGTCCCCCCTTGCTTTCGTTGACCGTTTCGAGACCAACCACACTTGCAATGTTGCTCCTCGTTTTCTCTCTTGTTTTCTCCGGGGCCTTTTGTCAGACACTTTGTCTTTGTCGACCCCTCTCAGACCACCCCTCGCGCGCGTCCGAAAATTGTCCCGAACCCGACCCGGGTTGTCGTTACCGATGGGTCCGGATCATCCCCCAACATCCCTAAAATATCTTCGTTTTGTTATTTGGACTCCCTACCTATTTTTCTCGATCGTCCGATTGTGATCGGAGGGACGAGGTAGCCCCTAACCTAATCCGTGATGTATATATTCGTCCACCCCTAGTCCATTTTGGCAAACCCTAAATTTTAGGAGGATTGTCCCTCGCCGCCACCACTCAACCAAATCCTTCTCGGGATCCCTCCCGGACAAACCCGCAGCCTCCAATCCACCTCATTTTCTGCACCCAACCAACCAGCGCCGCTCGCCGGTCTCCTTGCGCCCGAGACCTCATCCCCGCCGACGACCACGACCAGACCGTCGCCCTCACCTGCGCCCCTTCTTCTCCTTCCCTGCCTTCTACTCCCTCCTCTGCTCTAATCCCTCTCTCTCTCCTTCTCCTGCTTCCGCAGGAACCAAAGGAGCTCTGCCCTGACGCCATGGACAGGAGTCGCCGCTCCCAAGTTCCACCTCGTGCGGGCTTGCCAAATCCCAAACCGCGCCGGATCTGGAGGGGGTCACCGCCGCCGCGCCTTTTCCCGACCCCCACGACCTCCTCCGGCCCCGTTCCCGTCGAAGGCCGCCGTCGTCGCTCTGGTTCGGCGACCAGCTCGTCTGCCTCACGTCTCGTCCTCGTTGCAGGGAGGACGAACGCCCGCGCCCAGCCCGTCTTCGAGTCCAGCCGCCGAGCTCAAGCTGCCTCGCCGGGTCCGAGGTGGATCCATCCGGCCTCGTCGTTCCCCAGCCGAGCCATGGCCTCCGCGACTCGCTCAAGCCCCCTCTGTTCGCCGCTTGGACGCCGTGGATCCATCGCCGTTCCTCCTTCGCCGCCTGGATCCATCCGGCCCCTTCGTCCGTCCTCGCCGGAGAGCACGCCAAGTCCACCGCCGTCGCCAAGTCCGGCCGCGGCCGTCGCCCCCTGCATCCTCTGCTTCGAGCAGGAGGACGAGCGCGCCGCCGCTGCTGCGTTGACCCGCGCCTGGTCCTGCCTCGTTTGACCGCGCCTCCCCATCGCTCGGTCCAGCTGCGCGCCTAGCAGCCCAGGAACCGGCCTCCTCCAGCCTCTGCGTCGATCTGGGCTTGGCCCATGGTGAGCCACCCACAGTCCTGCACCCAGTCCGTCCCAGATTCGGCCCGATGCGTGTTTTTTTCCTCTGTTACGATTTTAGCTATTTTCCCAGGAACTGCATTTTTACAGATTGCACCCTCATGTTCATGCATGTAATAACTAATTAACCATGCATCGGTTTAAAATAATTTAAATATGTAAAATGCTTAGAATTTCATCTAGTTTCATAATATGCTACTTTCATCCATGTTAAAAAATGTTTAAACTTGTTGTTTGTTTAAATTTGTATAAATGCCATGTTAAAATGATTTAATTCATAACTAATTAACCGTAACTCGGATTTAAATAAACTATATATGTAACTTGCTTGGAAAAATGCCTAGTTTAACACGGTGCACTCATCTTGCATGTTTAACAACTCTAAAATATGGTTTAGGGCAGAACAGTACCAATTCCAAAATATGCATATGAGGATTTTCCGGAATTGTTGTTTGTTGTTCCGGCCTCATTTAAACTTGCCTAGATAGATAGTCTTACTATGCTTCACCTTTTGCCACGTTTAATAATATTTAATATTGTTGGGTACATAAACGAGAGAGAACTAAATAATTGATGTGGTGTTTCTTCAATATGCAACTCGTTGCATATTGAGCTCCATTTAATTTGTAGTGTTGTTTGGTGCACTTTGCCATGCCATGCATATTTAAACCGGACATGCATCATACTTGTTTTTGCATCATGCCATGCTTATGTGATGGTTGTTTACTATGTTGTTTGTTTCTTTCCGGGTTGCTTCTCTCGTTAGCTTCGGTTTCGTTCCGGAGTTGTGAGGATTCGTTCGACTTCGTCCGTTTGTCTTCTTCATGGACTCGTTCTTCTTCCTTGCGGGATTTCAGGCAAGATGACCATACCCTCGAAATCACTTCTATCTTTGCTTGCTGGTTGTTCGCTCTATTGCTATGCCGCGCTACCTACCACTTGCTTATCAAGCCTCCCAAATTGCCATGAACATCTAACCTTTGTCACCCTTCCTAGCAAACCGTTGTTTGGCTATGTTACCGCTTTTGCTCAGCCCCTCTTATAGCGTTGTTAGTTGCAGGTGAAGTTGAAGATTGCTCCTTGTTGGAACATAATTATGTTGGGATATCACAATATCTCTTATTTAATTAATGCATCTATATACTTGGTAAAGGGTGGAAGGCTCGGCCTTATGCCTGGTGTTTTGTTCCACTCTTGCCTCCCTAGTTTCCGTCATACCGGTGTTATGTTCCTTGATTTTGCGTTCCTAACGCGGTTGGGTGATTTATGGGACCCCCTTGACAGTTCGCTTTGAATAAAACTCCTCCAGCAAGGCCCAACCTTGGTTTTAACATTTGCCACCTAAGCCTTTTTCCCTTGGGTTCTGCAGACTCAAGGGTCGTCTTTATTTACCCCCCGGGCCAGTGCTCCTTCGAGTGCTGGTCTAAACCGAGCGATGTCCGGCGCCCCCTGGGCAACCAGGGTCTATGCCAACCCGACGTCTTGCTCATCCGGTGTGCCCTGAGAACGAGATATGTGCAGCTCCTATCGGGATTTGTCGGCACATTCGGGCGGCTTTGCTGGTCTTGTTTTACCATTGTCGAAATGTCTTGTAAACCGGGATTCCGAGACTGATCGGGTCTTCCCGGGAGAAGGAACATCCTTCGTTGACCGTGAGAGCTTATAATGGGCGAAGTAGGGACACCCCTGCAGGGTATAAACTTTTGAGAGCCGTGCCCGCGGTTATGTGGCAGATGGGAATTTGTTAATATCCAGTTGTAGAGAACTTGACACTCGACTTAATTAAAATGCATCAACCGTGTGTGTAACCGTGATGGTCTCTTTTCGGCGGAGTCCGGGAAGTGAACACGGTTTGAGTTATGCATGAACGTAAGTAGTTTCAGGATCACTTCTTGATCATTTCTAGCTTCGCGATCGTTGCGTTGCTTCTCTTCTCGCTCTCATTTGCGTATGTTAGCCACCATATATGCTTAGTGCCTGCTGCAGCTCCACCTCATTACACCATCCTTTCCTATAAGCTTAAATAGTCTTGATCTCGCGGGTGTGAGATTGCTGAGTCCTCGTGACTCACAGATACTTCCAAAACAGTTGCAGGTGCCGAGGATACCAGTGCAGGTGACGCAACCGAGCTCAAGTGGGAGCTCGATGAAGATCTTGTTCGTTGTGTTGTTTGGTTTCCTGTTGATCAGTAGTGGAGCCCAGTTGGGACGATCGGGGATCTAGCAGTTGGGTTGTCTTCTTTTTTATTGGGATTTGACCATAGTCGGTCTATGTGTGTACTCTGATTGTTGTATGATTTATTTATGTAATTTGTGAAGTGACGATTGTAAGCCAACTCTTTATCCCATTCTTGTTCATTACATGGGATTGTGTGAAGATGACCCTTCTTGCGACAGAACCACAATGCGGTTATGCCTCTAAGTCGTTCCTCGACACGTGGGAGATATAACCGCATCATGGGTGTTACAAGTTGGTATCAGAGCCATCCCCGACTTAGGAGCCCCCTGCTTGATCGAATCGCTGGCGTTGTTAAGTCTAGAACAAAAATGTTTTGAGTCTTAGGATTATATATATCGGAGAGTAGGATTCTTTTTACTCCTCAGTCCCTTCGTCGCTCTGGTGAGGCCTCCTGACGTAGAAGTTTTGACTCTTCTCTCCTCAAATTTCACTAAATTTTTTTTTAGGATCACGCGGGTATCTTGGAATCGTTCCGATGGTTTTGTGACGAGAACATTGTTCTTGGTGCCTCCTGACATTTAGGGGTTGTGGCAGTGTCCCGGGGAGTTGAGCTCCGAGGTGTTGTCGTCACAATTTTATCGTTGCAGTTCTGAAATACCTGAGTTTCGCCGACATCGAAAATCTCTTTTATGCAGTTGTTGGTGAGATCACCTCGACGCCACCCAGTACTAGGGCGGGACTTAGGGAGTATTGCCATAACTCGTATAACGGATGCTTTTCGAAGGTTGAGGTACACTGTTTCCGAAGTTTTCTTGGTTATTTGTTGAAGGATGGATACAGCTGGATCTAGGTATTGTTAGTTTGGGTGAGATATATTGTGTCCCCTGTATCCCGAACACCTGATTGCATAACCAGAAAGTTTCGGGAGTTTATAGGTGGGAATTCAAGTAGCTCTTAGAATATCTTTCCGACAGATGCAGGATATGGGATTGGGTAAATCTCTATCATATGTATTTGTTCCGGCTTATTCTGCAAGCCAAATCCTTTGTTTTTGTTTTGTTTTGTGGTATTTGAGTTGCTTCGAAGTCAAATGTTGAATCCATACCTTTCCTAAACGGTGTTCTCATATTTGTATGTGAATATTAATCCTTCTTGATCATCGAGATTGTCATGTCAATTCTTTTCCACCCGGCGTGCTTCTCTCCAAGTAAATCCGATCATTCCAACATTTGCAAGATCAATTCTAAGCTTTTTCTCAACGGTGTTCGTTTCATCCGACCCAAGTTGCCTTTGTTTTCCCGCCCTCCCACCCTTTTCTTCAAGGACTTAGATTTCTTAATCATGTATCCATCTTATGGATGTGAAGTTTCTCCATTCTTTTCCATCAATGTTCTAATCCGCTGATTCTCAGGAAGATGCTCAGGAAGCTTCAAATTTATCATTCTTCGCTCTTTTTTCTTCTCCGGTGGATTCAATTCAAGCTTTGTCGATCATACCTTTCCTCGTTTCAAATGTTTTCTCATGCTGGTGCAACTCTTAATCATTCTTCTCGCCATTCATTTGTTCTGGAGTGCCGAAGATAACTCAGAAGATTTGTGTCTCCATTATCAATCCGTTCAAGCTATTTCGAGGTTGTTATCACATTCAAGCCATGTAATTCAACTGGCGCAATCTCTCTTCCAAGCGACCTTTTTAACGGTGTATCTTTTGAGTGGGCCCTAACCCACAAGTCTTTTCCCAGGATCTTACCTGACTCTTCTAATTTCCCGGAGCTATTCCCAAATTCTTTTCGAAGTTTGACGTAAGAATAAATTATCATCAGTCATATTCCTTCTCCAAGATCGCTTTCAAATTCTTTTCATCGTTGGTTCAACTTTTCTAATTTTCATTACGGAGTGCCTCAACAATTCATGGTGGTGTTTCTCGTCGTCATTCTCGGATTTTGAAGACCGAAGAAGAATTTCTCCTAAATCTTGGTCCGTTCTCTTGAAGATTCATAGTTCTAGCTTATGCCATCCTCTCATAATTATTTTCGATTGTGAGAATTCCTTTCAACCATCCGGGGAAATTCATGAGTCTTTTCAGTTTGATTCTCCGAAGGCCAAAATTTCAGAAGATTTATTCGTTCTCAACATTCAGCTCTCGTTCTCCAAATCTTACCGGTGCATCGTTCAAATATCCTCTAATCAGTTCATGATATCTTCGTTTCACTTGTATCTAAATTCTCTCAAGTATCTTCGTTCATTTTCTAATTCTTCCCGGTGTTTCTTTATCTTTTCTTCGTTCATTTTCAATTCTTACGGCGGTTTGTTCAAGATTCCTCATCCTATATTCCCATATTTAATTTGTTCGTTGTTTCAATCCTACCGGTGGTTCGTTGAAGACCTTCTCAAGTTTACGCCATATCTCTCTTAATCCTTTCTACGAGAATAAGTAGTATGCCAAATCCGTTGCTTGTCATCAATCTAAATTGGTGAGGGATACGCATAACATAATTCTTGTTCTTGTTTCATCCAAGTGATTAATTCCTTCTTCCGGAGTTCGTAATGGTATCAATTTCTCAATTCTAAGTTGTTCATCTCTTCTTTCCGGAGTTTGTTCATCATATCACATTCTCGGTTTGAGATGCTTCATCTTTTCTTTCCGGAGTTCAAAGTTTTCTCATTATATCGTCCTGAAGATCCATCTAAATCATTGCAAGACTTCACGTTGTTCTTTCAACTTCTCTTTTCTTTCTATCATCCTTTTGTTTACCGAAGTTCTTCATGGAGGCTCTACATGGTGGTTCGTCAAGGATTCCTTTCATTCTTCAATTGTTCTTCAAGAATTCTCTCGAAGTTATGATCCGCCAAGCTATACTCAAAGATAAACATGGTGTTCTACACATGTTTTGTTTGAGGAGTTCAAGCATTCTTCATCTTGTATTCCGAAGTGCAATTCTTTCTACCTTATCTTTTGAGGTGGTGCTATGTCATTCTGGATAATTTCCCTTCGGGTTCATGATTCACAAAGTTTTCAAGAGTGACATATTTAAATCCATCATTTTATCTTCGTTCAAGAGATCTTTTCAACCAATCAATCTTTTTGTTGGAGTTGTATTGGGTTATACTTCACCTATAGCCTTCCCTAAGGAATGTAGCTATTTGTGGTGTTTATCAATGATCCAATTTTCTCCTTCTCATCTCGGTGAAGAAGTTTTTCATCTCTTTGGTGCTCTCAATCAAATCAATGGTTTCCATTAGTGGCCGGTTGTCACCTCACAGTCTTGAGATGTTTTCCATAAGCCCACTACAAGTTTATTCGTTTCGTTGTTGGTTTTTAAACAACTCCGTTCTAACCTTCTTGGAAGGATACTTCCCAAATTCAATTGTGGTAGAAGTTATCATTTCCTTCTCCGTTCTCTTATTCCGATGATCTATCTTATATTTTCTTCCGGAGGCTTGGTGATGTTGCTATCTTCACTCATCATCTCGATTTGCGAGGATCGTGTTCTTTTCATGCTTACCATTTAACCGGAGTGTTGTGTCATCTCTTCAAGTTCTTCTCATCTTATCAAGTTTTCCTTCTTCTTTCAGTCGGAATGCTGCCCAAATTATATCAATCTTATTCCTTCTCTATTTAATTTTAACCGGAGTCTCATCCAAGTGCTTTCATTTTGCCAAGTTCAAATTCTATTCTTTTCATTTCCAACCGGAGCGTTGTCATAATTGATCCTTATCGTTCCTTGTACATCTCGTTTCAACCGGAGTGCTTGCATGTACTTCTCGTCCATTGTTCTCGTCATTCATAGATTTGCAAACTCCAAGGTTCACATGGTGTTCCTTGTTTCTCTTTTCTACCGGTGTGCTTTCATATTCCTTTTGATCTGTTAAGCTCTTGTTTCATATTCTTCAACCTACAAAGGTTCTCGCAGTGTTCCTTGTTCCTCTTTGATAACAGAGTGTTTTCAATCTCGTTCATCTCCCTTGTATTCTCTCTTTTCGTTCGTTCAATCTCTCAAGGTTCGTGGTTTCACTCGTTTGTCAAAGAAGCAACTTAGATTTACCTCTTCCTCTTCCGTTTCTCTCCGGTGCCATCCTAGATCTCGGGACGAGATCCTTTTGTAGTGGTGGAGTGTTGTAACGCCCCGAGACCGACGCTCCAGACGGTTTCCATGTTTTTTTTCGTTATCGTTGTGTGTATTATTTGTTTGTTGCATTCATCATCGCATTGCATCCGCATGTTTTCATAAAACTTGCATCCGCTCATAGTTGGCGCGTCCCCCCTTGCTTTCGTTGACCGTTTCGAGACCAACCACACTTGCAACGTTGCTCCTCGTTTTCTCTCTTGTTTTCTCCGGGGCCTTTTGTCAGACACTTTGTCTTTGTCGACCCCTCTCAGACCACCCCTCGCGCGCGTCCGAAAATTGTCCCGAACCCGACCCGGGTTGTCGTTACCGATGGGTCTGGATCATCCCCCAACATCCCTAAAATATCTCCGTTTTGTTATTTGGACTCCCTACCTATTTCTCTCGATCGTCCGATTGCGATCTGAGGGACGAGGTAGCCCCTAACCTAATCCGTGATGTATATATTCGTCCACCCCTAGTCCATTTTGGCAAACCCTAAATTTTAGGAGGATTGTCCCTCGCCGTCGCCACTCAACCAAATCCTTCTCGGGATCCCTCCCGGAAAAACCCGCAGCCTCCAATCCACCTCATTTTCTGCACCAACCAACCAGCGCCGCTCGCCGGTCTCCTTGCGCCCGAGACCTCATCCCCGCCGCCGACCACGACCAGACCGTCGCCCTCACCTCCGCCCCTTCTTCTCCTTCCCTGCCTTCTACTCCCTCCTCTGCTCTAATCCCTCCCTCTCTCTCTCTCCTTCTCCTGCTTCCGCAGGAACCAAAGGAGCTCTGCCCCGACGCCATGGACAGGAGTCGCCGCTCCCAAGTTCCACCTCGTGCGGGCTTGCCAAATCCCAAACCGCGCCGGATCTGGAGGGGGTCATCGCCGCCGCGCCTTTTCCCGACCCCCACGACCTCCTCCGGCCCCGTTCCCGTCGAAGGCCGCCGTCGTCGCTCTGGTTCGGCGACCAGCTCGTCTGCCTCGCGTCTCGTCCTCGTTGCAGGGAGGACGAACGCCCGCGCCCAGCCCATCTTCGAGTCCAGCCGCCGAGCTCAAGCTGCCTCACCGGGTCCGAGGTGGATCCATCCGGCCTCGTCGTTCCCCAACCGAGCCATGGCCTCCGCGACTCGCTCAAGCCCCCTCTGTTCGCCGCTTGGATGCCGCCAAGCCGTGGAGCCATCGCCGTTCCTCCTTCGCCGCCTGGATCCATCCGGCCCCTTCGTCCGTCCTCGCCGGAGAGCACGCCAAGTCCACCGCCGTCGCCAAGTCCGGCCGCGGCCGTCGCCCCCTGCATCCTCTGCTTCGAGCAGGAGGACGAGCGCGCCGTCGCTGCTGCGTTGACCCGCGCCTAGTCCTGCCTCGTTTGACCGCGCCTCCCCATCGCTTGGTCCAGCTGCGCGCCTAGCAGCCCAGGAACAGGCCTCCTCTTGCCTCTGCGTCGATCTGGGCTTGGCCCATGGTGAGCCACCCACAGTCCTGCACCCAGTCCGTCCCAGATTCGGCCTGATGCGTGTTTTTTTCCTCTGTTGCGATTTTTGCTATTTTCCCAGGAACTGCATTTTTACAGATTGCACCCTTATGTTCATGCATGTAATAACTAATTAACCATGCATCGGTTTAAAATAATTTAAATATGTAAAATGCTTAGAATTTCATCTAGTTTCATAATATGCTACTTTCATCCATGTTAAAAAATGTTTAAACTTGTTGTTTGTTTAAATTTGTATAAATGCCATGTTAAAATGATTTAATTCATAACTAATTAACCGTAACTCGGATTTAAATAAACTATATATGTAACTTGCTTAGAAAAATGCCTAGTTTAACATGGTGCACTCATCTTGCATGTTTAACAAATCTAAAATATGGTTTAGGGCAGAACAGTACCAATTCCAAAATATGCATATGAGGATTTTCCGGAATTGTTGTTTGTTGTTCCGGCCTCATTTAAACTTGCCTAGATAGATAGTCTTACTATGCTTCACCTTTTGCCATGTTTAATAACATTTAATATTGTTGGGTACATAAACGAGAGAGAACTAAATAATTGATGTGGTGTTTCTTCAATATGCAACTCGTTGCATATTGAGCTCCATTTAATTTGTAGTGTTGTTTGGTGCACTTTGCCATGCCATGCAAATTTAAACCGGACATGCATCATACTTGTTTTTGCATCATGCCATGCTTATGTGATGGTTGTTTACTATGTTGTTTGTTTCTTTTCGGGTTGCTTCTCTCGTTAGCTTCGGTTTCGTTCCGGAGTTGTGAGGATTCGTTCGACTTCGTCCGTTTGTCTTCTTCATGGACTCGTTCTTCTTCCTTGCGGGATTTCAGGCAAGATGACCATACCCTCGAAATCACTTCTATCTTTGCTTGCTAGTTGTTCGCTCTATTGCTATGCCACGCTACCTACCACTTGCTTATCAAGCCTCCCAAATTGTCATGAACCTCTAACCTTTGTCACCCTTCCTAGCAAACCGTTGTTTGGCTATGTTATCGCTTTTGCTCAGCCCCTCTTATAGCGTTGTTAGTTGCAGATGAAGTTGAAGATTGCTCCTTGTTGGAACATAATTATGTTGGGATATCACAATATCTCTTATTTAATTAATGCATCTATATACTTGGTAAAGGGTGGAAGGCTCGGCCTTATGCCTGGTGTTTTGTTCCATTCTTGCCTCCCTAGTTTCCGTCATACCGGTGTTATGTTCCTTGATTTTGCGTTCCTAACGCGGTTGGGTGATTTATGGGACCCCCTTGACAGTTCGCTTTGAATAAAACTCCTCCAGCAAGGCCCAACCTTGGTTTTAACATTTGCCACCTAAGCCTTTTTCCCTTGGGTTCTGCAGACTCAAGGGTCGTCTTTATTTACCCCCCGGGCCAGTGCTCCTTCGAGTGCTGGTCTAAACCGAGCGATGTCCGGCGCCCCCTGGGCAACCAGGGTCTATGCCAACCCGACGTCTTGCTCATCCGGTGTGCCCTGAGAACGAGATATGTGCAGCTCCTATCGGGATTTGTCGGCACATTCGGGCGGCTTTGCTGGTCTTGTTTTACCATTGTCGAAATGTCTTGTAAACCGGGATTCCGAGACTGATCGGGTCTTCCCGGGAGAAGGAACATCCTTCGTTGACCGTGAGAGCTTATAATGGGCGAAGTAGGGACACCCCTGCAGGGTATAAACTTTTGAGAGCCGTGCCCGCGGTTATGTGGCAGATGGGAATTTGTTAATATCCAGTTGTAGAGAACTTGACACTCGACTTAATTAAAATGCATCAACCGTGTGTGTAACCGTGATGGTCTCTTTTCGGCGGAGTCCGGGAAGTGAACACGGTTTGAGTTATGCATGAACGTAAGTAGTTTCAGGATCACTTCTTGATCATTTCTAGCTTCGCGATCGTTGCGTTGCTTCTCTTCTCGCTCTCATTTGCGTATGTTAGCCACCATATATGCTTAGTGCCTGCTGCAGCTCCACCTCATTACACCATCCTTTCCTATAAGCTTAAATAGTCTTGATCTCGCGGGTGTGAGATTGCTGAGTCCTCGTGACTCACAGATACTTCCAAAACAGTTGCAGGTGCCGAGGATACCAGTGCAGGTGACGCAACCGAGCTCAAGTGGGAGCTCGATGAAGATCTTGTTCGTTGTGTTGTTTGGTTTCCTGTTGATCAGTAGTGGAGCCCAGTTGGGACGATCGGGGATCTAGCAGTTGGGTTGTCTTCTTTTTTATTGGGATTTGACCATAGTCGGTCTATGTGTGTACTCTGATTGTTGTATGATTTATTTATGTAATTTGTGAAGTGACGATTGTAAGCCAACTCTTTATCCCATTCTTGTTCATTACATGGGATTGTGTGAAGATGACCCTTCTTGCGACAGAACCACAATGCGGTTATGCCTCTAAGTCGTTCCTCGACACGTGGGAGATATAACCGCATCATGGGTGTTACATATAGGTTACCAAATGTATATTACAGAATTATTCTTCCATGATCATAGAAAGATCTCTTACACAAATCGACTACACCACTTAGCCCGATTCTCCGGTACAATGAAAAATAATCTGACTACTTGGAATTGAACGTTATAGTTGAACCAGAACCCTCACAGTTCTTACTACCAGAACTGTTGTTGAAGCGAGGTATGAACTGTGGCTGATTGGCTACCTAAGAGTATGGGCGTTGTATGATACCCGAATCTGAATGTTCAGTAGTGTCCCACCCAGTTTCTTATTCCAGTTTTCATTCTCTATCATGTAATTTCAGTTTAAGTGAGTACTAGGAAAGTGGAAATATTACCGGTTTCCACTTACAGTGATACCATTTAGTGCTTTATTTCAGATAACGAACCTGGAAGGGAGACACTCTGCTAGACCTGGGAACGAAATTGTGCTCATGATCTCTAATAATCCTACTACCTTGACTCCTGCATCCATGCTCTGGTTCTACGGCAGCGATGATCTCTAATGGTTTTTATGCACATACAGCTGATAATGCAGCAGTTACATGAGTGCTTCCACTCAAAAGAAAAAGAGTTATATGGGTTCTTGCTATTAGAGCATCTCCAGCCGTTGGCCCCCCAGGGGGCGCCTAAAAATCGCCGCTTGGGGGCGAGCCGGCGCAAAAAAAGGGCCTGGGGCGCCGGTCGCCAGGTCGTTGGTCCCCAGTCGCCGGTCCCAGGGCCGCCCCAGATGCGTCTAATTTTTTCAAAAAGAAAAAAACATTCGGCGAAGTTCGGTTAAACACGGCTAAATTTCGGCAAACTTTGGCATATATTGACATGTTCGCGACGCGGTACATAGCAAATATAACTAAAAAAAGAAATCGCTGAACGCCGAGTAGTCGCCGTCGTCGTCGCCATCCTCGCCGCCGTCGTCGGCGGCAGCCTTCTCCTCCTTGACGCGGCCATCCCTGGTGGACCCCTGACCGGCGTCGCCAACGCGGACTGGTGGCGGCAGCGCTGTCTTCCATGACGACGACTCCTCCTTCGTCGCGGCCCCGGCGGCGCTGCTCAAACCGCCGCAGGGCGGCGCGCTGGCGCTCCCTCGCCATCTTCAGGGAGTCGTTGCGCGCCCATTTCAGGGCCGCGTCGTCGTCGTGCTCCGTCTTCACGGCGGGGAGACCCGGCTCCGTTTTCACCGGCGCGAGCCCCGGCTCCGTCTTTGGCTTGACGAAGCGCGGAGGAGCCAACGAGGAGGCGCGCCGGCCGCCCTCGTTGATGACGATGCCGGCGCTGCGAGTGCGCCGGCCGAGCGACGTCTCCGCCGCGGGCTCGGCCTTGACGCCGAGCAGCGCCGGAGAGCCGGAGGAGTGGGAAGAAGCCCGTGAGGAGGAGTGCGAGGAGGACGACGAGGAGGAGCCGAACCTCCTGGGCATCCATTGCCCGGCGCGTCGGCGGTGGGCCGGGGCGGCCGCCCTCGCCGGGGGAGGGTATGCCAGCGGCGGGTTGTTGCCGCCCTCAAGGTGCGTCAGCACGCCCTCGAGCGTGCGGCCGGGGACGCCCCACCACAGGTGGCGCCCCTCGCTGTTCTTCGTGCCGCCCACCACCGGCGCCCCGTTGGTGGACGCCAGCCTCTGCTGCTGACGGTGCTCGAAGTACGCCGCCCACGCCGTGTGGTTGTCGGCGGCGTACTGGGGGAGGGCGAGCTGCTCGTCGGTGAGGGAGGCGCGAACGATCTCC
Organism: Triticum aestivum; assembly: GCF_018294505.1. NCBI lineage: Eukaryota > Viridiplantae > Streptophyta > Magnoliopsida > Poales > Poaceae > Triticum > Triticum aestivum. Next base: position 409,042,017 of record NC_057805.1, on the reverse strand, counting down.
ACCCCGGCAGCGAAGTAGTTGGGGCGCGCCACGGCGTCGGGCAACGGGGAATGGGCACTCCCCCGTTGCTGAGCCTCCACCCCGTCGGCCCGGTGCGCATGTCCGGCAGGGCCGGGATGTTGGCCTCGAACAGGAGCCACGACTCCTGTTCGCGGAGCGAGCGGCGGCCGAAGCCGTTGGCCGCCGCCTCGTCGCCGGGGAAACGTTCGGCCATCGGGGGAGGGAGAGGGAGGGCTCGGCGGCGGCGCGCGGGAGAGGTAGAGCTCGGCGGTGTGGCCAGAGGCGAGGGAGGCCACCGGCTTATATAGCCACGCCCGTGTGTACGCGTGCGCGGGAGGGGAGGCGTCGGCACGCTGCCCGTGAGGAATCAATGGCAAGGCTGACCGGCGGCGGCAGCGTGGCAGCCTTGGCATTGATTCCCGCGGGAACCGAGGCGATGAGGGCGACGAAGCGCCCATCTCGCTGACTCGGCGGGCCCGCGGCTGCTTCGCGCCAAAACAACTCGCCCTGGCGCCCCCGGGCTCCCCCCCCAGCGCGCCGGGTTCGGCCTGGGTCCGCTGGCGCTGATTTCGGCCCAGGCCGGCGAAAATCGGGCTCCTGGGGGTGCGACTGAGCCATTTTTTCGGCGCCGGCGCGAAAAAATCGCCTGGAGAGGCCTTTCTGAAGACGCGGCTGAAGATGCTCTTACTGTGCACTAATTCCAAAAAAATCGTGAGCTTCAAAAAAATAGCAAGTATCTGTCTTGTCACTTCTCTACCATTCTAGAAGTTTGTTTTCCATTAAGTTTTCTTCCTTCAACTATGTTACTACGTTTGTAAAATGGATAAAAAGAATTAATACAAGGGAATAAAACTCAGAGGGTAACAATATTGGTCAGAAAAATTGCTCAATTTAATAAAAGGTTACAATTGATACTATGCTTGATGTCTATAGGGCAGCAAGTACCATAAAAGGCACAAGGCTCAGCTAGAAATGAGCTGAAAAAGAAGAGGAAAAAAAAAGAGGAACTCGGAGACTGAAATTTTGAGCCCCGAATCGAGGCGTCAATTCACGGTACTCACCCCAACCTAGAATCAAAACTTTCGTTACATAAGCACATATGTTTCTATGAACATACAGGCTCATTGATTTGGGGAAACAACATGAAGGCAAGTGGAATCCCAACCATTTAAGTATTGTACCTGTAAACTCCCCCTTCTGTCTTAATAGAGATCGGCTAACATCATCCTTGGCTCACATCATGTAGGCAGTTCTGTGTGTAGGAACTATTTGGTTTGCGTAACTTCCCTACTAATATGTGCCTATCATTTCTGTGAGTTTTACACATAACATATAATGTATCATTCGAAGGTATTATTACCATCAGAATGGTTTATTTAGCTAACTGAAGCTTACTTTGTAATGGTAAAAACATCAACATATTTGCTACAAGACTAAGTAGCATCCTAAACAACAAACGCAAAGGCTCAAAACTGGCTCTCCAGTCCATAGTACCTGGGCAGAACTGCAGATTGTATAACTGGGCAGCTTTGTGCTAGAAATTCGTCACTGATGCATCATGCCCTGAAATTTAGTCGCGTGCCGTACAGAACCTGCGACCATGGAACACAAAGCTGCAGGTAAGCCACTCTCGAGCACTAGAAGCTCCTGAAACACGATTGATCCCGGGGAGAAACTCCGGGCTCGTCTATTTCGTCGAACAGCTACCGCGCCCTCGTGAGAGAAGACGACTTTGCCTGGGTAAATCACACGCCCGAGGCCAGGCAATGGCAGCCCAGCTTCGCCGCGATCCATCCAGTGCACGACAGGGCCGCGCAGGATCACACGCGGGAGCGGCTGCACCGCACGGCTCGGTGGCGTGGAAGGCGCGCGTGAATCGGACGCCGATCCCGCCCCCGCGGCGGTGGTGGGCTCGAGAGGAGTCGGGGAACGCGTCGAGCGGGGTAGGCGCGGGTAGGAGCCCGGCGGGTAGTCGGTGAGGATGAGAAGGTGCCGGTCGGTCGGCGAGGGAGGCGAGCCCGGGGCGGTGGCGCCGCCGCCGCGGTGGAGTGCGAGGGACGCTGCGCGGCGCGGCGTATGTACTTTGGCAGTTTGGGGTCTCACCTCACGAGGAGCGGCGGGAAGAGCGCGTCGCCTTCGGTGTCCCTGGCATCTGGACCCCACTTGCTGACAGCAAGACACAGTCGCGTCCGTCACTCCCCAACCGAAGCGAAGCTCTGGACAGTGGGCACCCCACAATCCACCCGCAGGAGAGCAGAGCAGAGCAGCGAGATGGCTTCCCTACCCATCTGCCCATCGTCCCCTTCCTCCTTCCTCTCATGGCCGCACCGCCCAATCTCGCTCTCCTTCCAGCCCAAGAACCACTCCTCCTCCGCCTCGCCGGCCGCCGCACATGTCTCCGTCCAGGACTCGCCGCCCCAGGACCCGGCGCCTCCCTCCGACCCCGGCCAGAACCCCAAGATTTCCAGCACTGCGAAGTTCCTCTGGGTCAACCCCAACAGCCCGCGCGCCGCCGAACTCGCCCGCGCGCGCGCCGGATCCGGCCGCCGGGCCCGCCTCGCCGCCGCGGCCGCAGCGCTCGCCGCGTGCGAGCCCGCCGAGGCGCCCGTCGCCGCCGCGCTCGAGGCCGCCTTCCCCGAGGCCCCCTCCGAGCAGGACGCCGCCATCGTGCTCAACACGGCCGCCGGCAACCCGGCCACCGCCGTGCTCGCGCTGCGCTGGTTCCTGGAGAACGCCGAGGTCCGCAGCAAGGTCATCCTCTACAACGTCGTGTTCAAGGTGCTGCGCAATCGGCGGCGCTGGAGCGAAACGGAGGCGCTCTGGGACGCGATGCTGCGGGACGGCGTGCAGCCGGACAACACCACCTTCTCGACCGTCATCAGCTGCGCGCGCGCCTGCGGCCCGCCCGGCAAGGCCGTGGAGTGGTTCGAGAAGATGCCGGAGTCAGGGTGCTCGCCGGACATGCTCACCTACTCGGTCGTGATCGACGCGTACGGCCGCGCCGGGGACGCCGAGATGGCACTCCGCTTGTACGACCGTGCCCGGTCCGAGAGATGCCAGCTCGACCCTGTCATATGCGCCACGGTGATCAAGGTGCACTCCACCAGCGGCAATTTCGACGGCGCACTCAACGTGTTTGAGGAAATGAAGGCCGTCGGCGTCAAGCCAAACCTGGTCGTGTACAACACCGTGCTGGACGCCATGGGCCGTGCCATGCGGCCATGGGTAGTGAAGACCATCCACAGGGAGATGGTCAGCCAGAAGGTGCAGCCCAACAGAGCAACCTACTGCTGTCTCCTGCAGGCGTACACCAGGGCACGCTACGGCGAGGACGCGATGATCGTGTACCGGAAGATGAAGGACGAGGTGATGGACATCGACGTGGTGCTGTACAACATGCTCCTGTCAATGTGCGCCGACATCGGCTACGTTGACGAGGCTGAGGAGATCTTCAGAGACATGAAGTCGTCCATGGACACCAAGTGCAAGCCTGATAGCTGGACCTACTCATCAATGGTGACACTATATTCCTGCACTGGTAATGTCCCTGGTGCCGAGGCCATACTGAAGGAGATGGCAGAGGCAGGTTTCAAGCCCAACATCTTCATCCTCACGTCGCTCACCCGGTGCTACGGTAAAGCGGGATGCACTGACGATGTTGTCAGGTCATTCGGCATGCTAAAGGAGCTCAAAATCACGCCTGACGACCGGTTCTGCGGCTGCCTCCTTACCGTGGCAGCGGATACGCCGGTGGAGGAGCTCGGCAAGGTGGTTGACTGCATCGACAGAAGCAATGCCGAGCTTGGCACCGTGGTGAAGCTCCTGGCGGACAGGAAAGCCTCCACTGAATCCTTCAAGGAGGCAGCCAGGGGCATCCTGAGCGGCGCCCGTGGCGTGGTGAAGATGCCCTACTGCAACTGCTTGATGGACCTGTGCATCAACCTGGGGCAGATGGAGAAAGCCTGCGCGCTCCTCGACGCCGCGCTGCAGCTCGACATCTACAGCAACGTGCAGACGAGGACGCAGACGCAGTGGTCGCTGCACCTCAGAGGCCTCTCCGTCGGCGCCGCCCTGACCACACTCCATGTCTGGATGAACGACCTGTACACGACGCTTCAGAGCGGCGAAGAGCTGCCACCACTGCTCGGAATCCACACAGGGGAGGGGAGGAACATGTACTCCGACAAAGGGCTGGCCTCCGTGTTCGAGTCGCATCTCAAGGAGCTCGACGCCCCCTTCCATGGCGCTCCCGACAAGGCCGGCTGGTTCCTGACGACGAGCGTTGCTGCCAAGCACTGGCTGGAGGCGAAGAAGTCGTCAGAGCTAGTCGCCGTGTAAGGTGCACAATCTAGGAGGAGGTATATAGGATTTATTTGTTTTTTTATTTGGTATAACCTGTGGCTGTGGGTGTTCTGAAATCTTCATAATCCACCCTTCTGGTGACAGATGCTTCTGTTTACTTTCATGACTAAAGAATACCAGTTCTTTTCAGTACTCTTACCATTAGCATGATGCATGCGATGATCTGTTGGAACACCTAGAATGGTTTTTATCGCAGACTAGTTGATGTGTGCTGCCATCTCACAGAACCAAGACAGTAGTAGCATAAATGATTCTATAAATAACTGCGTATACATAGATGAATTGGTGACTTGAGCAGTGTACAACAGGCTGAAGAAAAACAAGAAGATTTGCAGTGTACAACAGTCTGAATGGTTGGCTATCCCAATCCCTACTAAATGGCTATGACAACTACTCTAAAGTTCTTCCAGAGGAACCTTCAATTAGGATGACATAAAATTTGAGGTCCATTATCTGGAGCCAACAGTTCCCTTGTTAGATGGAATGTTTCGGCGCCTCAGTGTTCACTCGTCAACTGTTTTCAGGACAGACAACGAAGAATGACAAAACTGCTGAAATCATGCATCCCCTGTGAAGTTTTTACTGATCAAGAAACTCCAGACCAGTAGCAGTTGGTGTCAACCCATGATTGGCCAAATATTCATCATTGAAGAACTTACTTAGATGCCTCATCCCACTGTCGCAGAGAATTGTCACAATTGTATGTCCTGGACCTAAATCCCGGGCAACTCTTACAGCCCCAACACAATTCATGGCTGAAGAACTCCCAACAAATAGTCCATCTCTTCTCAGCAGGAACCTAGATTAATGTTTCAAGTAACTGAGGTCAGATGGATGGAAGTATTTTCACGGTTCGCTAACATACTTGGTAAGATAGAAGAATGAACAACGGCGAACTTTCCATCAACTATCACGGCTAAGGTGATTAAATAAATACTCCCTCCGTTCCTAGATATAGGGTGTATAGTTTTTTGAGGAAAAAATTCGGAATATACGATGTATAACCTTTGTTGTCAATTTTACCCCTCCACCAATCAGCTCACACGCATGAAATCATGGCTGAGTTTTCTAAATAAATCATCTCCTTTTTTTAGGGATTTCATGTGTGTGAGCTGATCGGTGGAGGGGTAAAATTGACAACAAAGGCCATGCACCCTATATTCCGCATTTTTTTCTCCAAAAACTATACAGCCTATATCTAGGAAAGGAGGGAGTATATAAGTCTTCCTATTGGTTCTAAAAACATGCTTAACAAATGACGATTGAAGCTTCTACTGGAGTTTGAGAAAAGGGTGGGATGTGTACTCATTTTTCTTTATTTTTGGAGGGGTCGAGGGACCCAATAACCCAAGACATAATAACTTCAACATGTATTTAAGTTGTACAGTGAAATAGTACAAAATCAGGCCAATTGGTTGATCGGTTAAAGGTAGACTGCAGTAAAAAAAATGATGTAAACTATACAACTAAACAAATTATCCTTTCTCTTTCAGATAATAACTGCTAGAGCAACGCTAAGCATACAACAATTCATATACGATCTCAGTACAAAAAAACACCTACACCAATGGATTGAGTCATTCTTTGAAATTGTGTAGCTTGAACTGCATCGTACAGGAATCGCGCATCAAAATCGTATGCATAGCTATTCCATAACTGCTGAAAGTCGATAAAAACTTAAACTGGAAGTATGTACCTTGACATCTCAACAGCTTCTCTATCTGTTCCCCGGTAAGCACCATCCAGTTCTGCCATCATAAAATTTGCTGTGACCCTGTTGATTCCAATTCCTTCAGTAATAGTGTCAAAAGGATTTTTCAGCCTTTTGCCCTCAGCCTCCTCTTTTGTATACATAACCCCTCTGGTTACCTTATTAAACAGACCAGATCCAGGTGGATCCATTAAAAAGCATCGGACATTTCTGTTCATTTCCTAAGTAAATAATATCATAGCAATAAAAAATTAGTTGACCCAAGAAGAAAACATATATAGAAGAAAGACAATAATAAGCATACAAACCTTAAGATATCGTGAAACTCCAGCAATTGTACCGCCAGTACCAGCGGCAGCAACAAAGGCATGAACAGTCCCTTTAGTTTGCTTCCATATCTCAGGACCAGTCCATTCGTAATGCGCTCGATAGTTTGCCATATTCTCAAACTGGTCAGCAAAGAAACCTCCCTTTGAATCAGAATTAGGGTAACATTTGCCATTGTCAGGCACTTCAGAACTGGCATGTGCTGAACCGTTAGTTTGTTTGGAGTTCAGCGTTTTAGTATCAACATAGGCTGAACCATTAGTTTGTATGTGATTAGGTTCCCTTTGTGCTGATGCTATATTGGCTTCCAATGCCCTTCTTCTTGCAATATTGACAAAATGGTCTCTGTGAGTGATTGAAACAGGACGCACTCGTTCCACAGTAGCTCCAAGCGCTTCAATTATTTGAGACTGGAAAGCAATCTTTAAGTAAAACTACATAGCAGGAATATAAGCAACAAACAGGATTGAAGTACTGTGATTCATTGTTAGGAGAGATTCCCACCGGAGCATCTAAAATATCCAACCAGGCCTGAAAAGCCCCACGCCCTTGAAAGGGCAGGCTCAAGTCTAGACCAGTCCCGGAAGCTCAGGCCTGAACCCCAGAATATTGATACTTGGAAATACAATGCTATGGTGTTATCTTGATTTATTATTTCTGATAGGTCTTGGGCCCAATGAGAGCCTGATTTCAGACCTGGTCTACCTGGTCTGATCTAAATTAGTTCATCTTATTACATAACAAGACAATTCAAGTACAAATTCTGGATGCTACAGCAGCAGATGTCCGATTTAGTACACCAAGAATTCTCGAACAGAGCATAACCTCCATACCTTCTCAACGGCAGCATCATCAGGAATAACAACATGGCACCTACAGCCATAAGCAGGAGCAACAGTGGCCAAGCTAATAGCCGTGCTTCCGGCACTCCCTTCTGTTACTACACCACCACAGACAAGATCCCCAGATTTCAGAGCCTAATTGCAATAAAAATGCCAGTGTCATGTTAAGTCAAAAGAGAAAATAAATTTCTGTAGGATCAATATATACTATAGCATAAAACTGAATATATCGACGAAGTATCTCATGCCTCATCCATTGAAATGTAAATAATTTAGCTAGATCCAAGTATGCAAGGAAGTAATTCGATATTATCACCTACTTTTTTGCATTTCATGCAAAAGAAGCAAAATTCAAAACCCCTTTTCTTTAATACTCGAAACCCATAACTGAATGGTGCTTTCCATGAATGCTTTGTTCCAGAATAACTACGGTTGTTCCTTTAGAACCGTAATTTTACATACTTATAATCATAACAAATGAAAGAAAAATACATATGCTAGAACTACACTTACTATTCACTAATAGCATATCCTTCATTAAGGACGAACTCGCTACATGAACTTGACCTCACCAAATGACTAAAAAACATGTAACCCTTGCCAACATTGCATGAATCGGTCAGACAACTTCTCACCATGAACCCTATCTACTATCTCCGTTCCTAAATATAAGTCTTTTTAGAGATTCCAATGCGGACTACATACGGAGCAAAATGAGTGAATTTACACTCTAAAATATGTCTATATACATCCGTATGTAGTTCTTACTGAATCTCTAAAAATACTTATATTTAGGAACGGAGGAAGTACTTCACACTTCTCCCTTCTGGCTTCTAAAAACTAACCGAATTAATCTTACAATTTACACCGAACTGCACAAATTACCTCCTCGATAATCTTAACCGCCACACGGTCCTTCACGCTGCCTCCCGGGTTCAGAAATTCGGCCTTCCCCAGAATCTGCAGCACATTCGAATAACAAATCCAGTACCTCAGTACCTTAAACCGAAGCAGGAAAGCGGAGCTGCACACAAGGAGACACCCAAAGAATATACCTCACACCCGGTGGCGTCAGAGAGGCTGTTGATGCGGATGAGAGGCGTGTTGCCGACGGCCTCCACGAGGCCCTTCCGCCGCGTCCTCCGGTCGTCCGCGCCGGTGGTGCGGGCCCATGGGAACTTGGAGCCGCTCCTGCCGAAGAGGAAGTAGTATGCAAACAAGGATATGGAGGCGGCCGCAGCGGCTGCTCCTGCCGCCGTCGCCGTCGCAGCCGCCATCGCGAGGGTGGGAGGGGGCCGGGTAGCGAACCCTTGGGTTCAGAAGTTCAGTTGGGCTGTGGAGGTTGAGAGGGAGGGCGAACCAACTTGGTTCAACCCGGGAGTCCTTTTTTTGACCCGGGAGTCCTTAAATAAAGAGTTGAAAAAAATAGAAAGAAAAAGTAACTTTCTTATTCGAATTTTTCGAAAAGAATCATGGTGTAAATTTGTTGGAAGATGTCTGCACACACAATATTTAACTCGTATTAGTCAGACCTAAGAGCAACTCCAATCGCAGCAATCTGCTTGCGTCCGTTTGCTACCCATTCTCATTTTATGTCTGTTTTGTGTTCGTCCTAACCCATTTCCTTTTCAAACTTGGGTCACATTTGGGTCGGAGGCGGACACAAAGCGGACTTTTTCTGTGTCCATCTCATCCGTCTGTGTCTGGGACTGGCCCACTTGTCACCCGCCCACCTCTCTCCTTTTTATTTTATATATTCGTTGGCTCTCTACCGCAGGTCTCTATCGCCACACTGTCGAACCTCGCCGCCGCACTGCCGAACCTGTCTCACCCGACCCCTCCATCGTTTCCCTCTCTCAGCCGACCCCTCTCTCTCCCGCAGGCGACCGTCTCCCCCGCCGGTTCCCGCTGGATCCCGTCTTCCGCGCAGGTGGCCGGAAGCTGGATCCCGTCTCCTCGGTGGCGTCCCCGGGCTCAATGAAGAGGCGCTTCATCCAGCTTTTGAGGCCGCCATCGTCTCTGGTCGTGCACAGCCTGAGCTTGAGCGGCGCATGGTGCGCGAGTCAAGCCAGGACGACAGGTACGTCCGCGCCGCGTTGAAGAGAAGATTCTTCTCGTGACCGCCGCCATCGTGTGGCTCCGGATGACGAGTGTTTGCCGCTCCTTGGCGCTCCAGCCGAGGCGCGCGCGGAGCACGGATGCGCCCCAGCGCCCTGCTGAAGGAAATATGCCCTAGAGGCAATAATAAAGTTGTTATTTATATTTCCTTATATCATGATAAATGTTTATTATTCATGCTAGAATTGTATTAACCGGAAACTTAGTACATGTGTGAATACATAGACAAACTGAGTGGCACTAGTATGCCTCTACTTGACTAGCTCGTTAATCAAAGATGGTTAAGTTTCCTAACCATGGACATGAGTTGTCATTTGATGAATGAGAACACATCATTAGAGAATGATGTGATTGACAAGACCCATCAGTTAGCTTAGCACGATGATCGTTTGGTTTGTTGCTATTGCTTTCTTCATGACTTATACATGTTCCTATGACTATGAGATTGTGCAACTCCCGAATACCGGAGGAACACTTAGTGTGCTATCAAACGTCACAACGTAACTGGGTGATTATAAAGATGCTCTACAGGTGTCTCCGATGGTGTTTGTTGAGTTGGCATAGATCGAGATTAGGATTTGTCACTTCGATTGTCGGAGAGGTATCTCTGGGCCCTCTCGGTAATGCACATCACTATAAGCCTTGCAAGCAATGTGACTAATGAGTTAGTTACGGGATGATGCATTACGGAACGAGTAAAGAGACTTGCCGATAACGAGATTGAACTAGGTATTGAGATACCGACGATCGAATCTCGGGCAAGTAACATACCGATGACAAAGGGAACAACGTATGTTGTTATGCGGTTTGACCGATAAAGATCTTCGTAGAATATGTGGGAGCCAATATGAGCATCCAGGTTCCGCTATTGGTTATTGACTGGAGATGAGTCTCGGTCATGTCTACATAGTTCTCGAACCCGTAGGGTCCACATGCTTAACGTTCGATGACGATCGGTATTATGAGTTTATGTGTTTTGATGTACCGAAGGTTGTTCGAAGTCCCGGATGTGATCGCGGACATTACAAGGAGTCTCGAAATGGTCGAGACATAAAGATTGATATATTGGACGATGTTATTCGGGCACCGGATGAGTTCTGGGGTCACCGGATAAATATCGGAGTGCTGGGGGGTTACCGGAACCCCCGCGGAACTAATGGGCCAACATGGGCCTTAGTGGAGAGAGAGGAGGGCCGCCAGGGCAGGCCGCGCCCCCCTTGGAGTCTGAATAGGACAAGGGAAGTGGGGGCGCCCCCCCTTTCCTTCTCCCTCTCCTTCCTTCCCCCCCTCTTCCCTTGTTGGAAACCTACTAGGAATAGGATTCCTAGTAGGAATCCTACTTGGGCGCGCCCCAGGAGGGCCGGCCGGGCTCCCCCTTGCTCCTTTATATACGGGGGCAGGGGGCACCCTAGAACACACAAGTCAACAGTTGTTTTAGCCGTGTGCGATGCCCCCCTCCACAGATTTCCACCTCGGTCATATCGTTGTAGTGCTTAGGCAAAGCCCTGTGTCGGTAACTTCATCATCACCATCATCACGCCGTCGTGCTGACAAAACTCTCCCTCGGCACTCAGCTGGATCAAGAGTTTGAGGGACGTCGCTGACCTGAACGTGTGCAGATCGCGGAGGTGCCGTGTGTTCGGTACTTGATCGGTTGGATCGCGAAGACGTTCGACTACATCAACCGCGTTACTTAACGCTTCCGCTTTCGGTCTACGAGGGTACGTGGACACACTCCCGCTCGTTGCTATGCATCACATGGATAGATCTTGCGTGATCGTAGGTAAATTTTTTGAAATACCACATTCCCCAACAGTGGTATCAGAGCCAGGTCTATGCGTAGATGTTATATGCACGAGTAGAACACAAAGAGTTGTGGGCGATAATAGTCATACTGCTTACCAGCATTGAAGGAAATATGCCCTAGAGGCAATAATAAAGTTGTTATTTATATTTCCTTATATCATGATAAATGTTTATTATTCATGCTAGAATTGTATTAACCGGAAACTTAGTACATGTGTGAATACATAGACAAACTGAGTGGCACTAGTATGCCTCTACTTGACTAGCTCGTTAATCAAAGATGGTTAAGTTTCCTAACCATAGACATGAGTTGTCATTCAATGAAAGGGATCACATCATTAGAGAATGATGTGATTGACTTGACCCATTCCGTTAGCTTAGCACTTGATCGTTTAGTATGTTGCTATTGCTTTCTTCATGACTTATACATGTTCCTATGACTATGAGATTGTGCAACTCCCGAATACCGGAGGAACACCTTGTGTGCTATCAAACGTCACAACGCAACTGGGTGATCATAAAGATGCTCTACAGGTGTCTCCGAAGGTGTTTGTTGGGTTGGCATAGATCGAGATTAGGATTTGTCACTCCGGGTATCGGAGAGGTATCTCTGGGCCCTCTCGGTAATGCACATCACTATAAGCCTTGCAAGCAATGTAACTAATGAGTTAGTTGCGAGATGATGTATTACAGAAGGAGTAAAGAGACTTGCCAGTAACGAGATTGAACTAGGTATTGAGATACCGACGATCGAATCTCGGACAAGTAACATACCGATGACAAAGGGAACAACGTATGTTGTTATGCGGTTTGATCGATAAAGATCTTCGTAGAATATGTAGGAACCAATATGAGCATCCAAGTTCCGCTATTGGTTATTGACCGGAGATGAGTCTGAGTCATGTCTACATAGTTCTCCATCCCATAGGGTCCGTACGCTTAACGTTTGGTGACGATCGGTGTCGGTGTCAAAACCGGCGGATCTCGGGTAGGGGCTCCCGAACTGTGCGTCTAAGGCGGATGGTAACAGGAGGCGGGGGACACAATGTTTATCCAGGTTCGGGCCCTCTCGATGGAGGTAATACCCTACTTCCTTCTTGATTGATCTGGATGATATGAGTATTACAAGAGTTGATCTACCACGAGATCGTAGAGGCTAAACCCTAGAAGCTAGCCTATGATTATGATTGTTGTTGTCCTACGGACTAAACCCTCCGGTTTATATAGACACCGGAGGGGGCTAGGGTTACACAGAGTCGGTTACAAGGGAGGAGATCTACATATCCGTATTGCCAAGCTTGCCTTCCACGCAAAAGAGAGTCCCATCCGGACACGGGACGAAGTCTTGAGTCTTGTATCTTCATAGTCCAACAGTCCGGCAGAAGTATATAGTCCGGCTGTCCGAGGACCCCCTAATCCAGGACTCCCTCAATCGGTATTATGAGTTTATACGTTTTGATGTACCGAAGGTAGTTCGGAGTCCTGGATATGATCACGGACATGACGAGGAGTCTCAAAATTGTCGAGACATAAAGATCGATATATTGGATGACTATGTTTGGACTTCATAAGGGTTCCGGATAAGTTCGGACAAATACCGGAGTACCGGGGGGTTACCGGAACCCCCCGGGGAGTGTAATGGGCCTCATGGGCCTTAGTGGAGAAGAGGAGGGGCGGCCAGGGCAGGCCGCGTGCCCCTCCCCCTCTAGTCCGAATTGGACAAGGAAGGGGGGGGGGCGCCCCCCCTTTTTCCTTCCCACTCTCTCCTCCTTCCTTCCCTCCTACTCCTACTCTTGGAAGGGGTGGAATCCTACTCCCGGTGGGAGTAGGACTCCCCTTGGGGCGCGCCTAGGAGGCCGACCCCCTCCCCCTCCTCCACTCCTTTATATACGGGGGAGGGGGGCACCCCATAGACACACAAGTTGATCATTGTTCTTTTAGCTGTGTGCGGCGCCCCCTCCACCATAATCCACCTCGGTTATATCGTAGTGGTGCTTAGGCGAAGCCCTGCGTCGGTAGCATCATCATCACCATCATCACGCTGTCGTGATGACGGAACTCTCCTTCGAAGCTCTACTGGATCGTGAGTTCGCGGGACGTCACCGAGCTGAACGTGTGCAGATCGCGGAGGTGCCGTACATTTGGTACTAGGATCGGTCGATCGTGAAGACGTACGACTACATCAACCGCGTTGTCATAATGCTTCCGCTTACGGTCTACGAGGGTACGTGGACGACACTCACCCCTCTCGTTGCTATGCATCACCATGATCTTGCGTGTGCGTAGGACTTTTTTTTGAAATTACTACGTTCCCCAACAGTGGCATCCGAGCCAGGTTTATGCGTAGATGTTATATGCACGAGTAGAACACAAGTGAGTTGTGGGCGATACTAGTCATACTGCTTACCAGCATGTCATACTTTGATTCGGCGGTATTGTTGGATGAAGCGGCCCGGACCGACATTACGTGTACGCTTACGCGAGACTGGTTCTACCGGCGTGCTTCGCACACAGGTGGCTGGCGGGTGTCAGTTTCTCCAACTTTAGTTGAATCCAGTGTGGCTACACCCGGTCCTTGTGAAGGTTAAAACATCACATACTTGACGAAATGTCGTTGTGGTTTTTGATGCGTAGGTAAGAATGGTTCTTGCTCAGCCCGTAGTAGCCACGTAAAACATGCAACAACAAATTAGAGGACGCCTAACTTGTTTTTGCACGGAATGTTGTGACGTGATATGGTCAAGACATGATGCTAAATTTTATTGTATGAGATGATCATGTTTTGTAACAGAGTTATCGGCAACTGGCAGGAGCCATATGGTTGTCGCTTTATTGTATGAAATGCAATCGCCATGTAATTGCTTTACTTTATCACTAAGCGGTTGCGATAGTCGTAGAAGCAATAGTTGGCGAGACGACAACGATGCTATGATGGAGATCAAAGTGTCGCGCCGGTGACGATGGTGATCATGACGGTGCTTTGGAGATGGAGATCAAAGGCACAAGATGATGATGACCATATCATATCACTTATATTGATTGCATGTGATGTTTATCTTTTATGCATCTTATTTTGCTTAGTTCGGCGGTAGCATTATAAGATGATCTCTCACTAAATTTCAAGGTACAAGTGTTCTCCCTGAGTATGCACCGTTGCGAAAGTTCGTCGCGCCAAGACACCACGTGACGATCGGGTGTGATAAGCTCTACGTTCACATACAACGGGTGCAAGCCAGTTTTGCACACACAGAATACTCGGGTTAAACTTGACAAGCCTAGCATATGTAGATATGGCCTCGGAACACTGAGACCGAAAGGTCGAGCGTGAATCATATAGTAGATATGATCAACATAGTGATGTTCACCATTGAAAACTACTCCATCTCACGTGATGATCGGACATGGTTTAGTTGATATGGATCACGTGATCACTTAGATGATTAGAGGGATGTCTATCTAAGTGGGAGTTCTTAAGTAATATGATTAATTGAACTTTAATTTATCATGAACTTAGTTCTGGTAGTATTAGCATATCCATGTTGTAGATCAATAGCTCGCGTTTAGCTCCCCTGTTTTATTTTTGATATGTTTCTAGAGAAAACTAAGTTGAAAGATGTTAGTAGCAATGATGCGGATTGGATCCGTAATCTGAGGATTATCCTCATTGCTGCACAGAAAAATTATGTCCTTGATGCACCGCTAGGTGAAAAACCGATTGCAGGAGCAAATGCAGACGTTATGAACGTTTGGCAAGCTCGATATGATGACTACTTGATAGTTTAGTGCACCATGCTCTACGGCTTAGAATCGGGGCTTCAAAGACGTTTTTGAAACGCCACGGAGCATATGAGATGTTCCAAGAGTTGAAATTAGTATTTCAGACTCATGCCCATGTCGAAAGGTATGAGACCTTTGACAAGTACTTTGCCTACAAGATGGAGGAGAATAGCTCAGCTAGTGAGCATGTGCTGAGAATGTCTGAGTACTAAAATCACTTGAATCAAGTGGGAGTTAATCTTCCAGATAAGATAGTGATTAACAGAGTTCTCTAGTCACTATCACCAAGTTACTAGAACTTCGTGATAAACTATAATATGCAAGGGATAACGGAAACGATTCCCATGCTCTTCGTGATGCTGAAATCGACGAAGGTAGAAATCAAGAAAAGCATCAAGTGTTGATGGTTGGCAAGACCACTAGTTTCAAGAAAAGGGCAAAGGGAAGAAAGGGAACTTCAAAAAGAATGGCAAGCAAGTTGCTGTTCCTGTGAAGAAGCCCAAAGCTAGACCCAAGCCTGAAACTGAGTGCTTCTACTGCAAAGGAAAT
This sequence comes from Triticum aestivum, assembly GCF_018294505.1. NCBI lineage: Eukaryota > Viridiplantae > Streptophyta > Magnoliopsida > Poales > Poaceae > Triticum > Triticum aestivum. The sequence continues at coordinate 409,026,525 of NC_057805.1, read as the reverse complement.
GGTCACTGGAAGTGGAACTGCCTTAGATACTTGGCGGATAAGAAGGATGGCAAAGTGAACAAAGGTATATTGGATATACATGTTATTGATGTGTACTTTCCTAATGTTTATAGCAACCCCTCGGCATTTGATACTGGTTCAGTTGCTAAGAGTAGTATCTCGAAATGGGAGTTGCAGAATGAACAGAAACTAGTTAAGGGTGAAGTGACGATGTGTGTTGGAAGTGGTTCCAAGATTGATATGATCATCATCGCACACTCCCTATACTTTCGGGATTAGTGTTGAACCTAAATAAATGTTATTTGGTGTTTGCGTTAAGCATGAATATGATTTGATCATGTTTGTTGCAATACGGTTATTCATTTAAAGTCAGAGAATAATTGTTGTTCTGTTTACATGAATAAAACCTTCAATGGTCATACACCCAAGGTGAATGGTTTATTGAATCTCGATCGTAGTGATACACATATTCATAATATTGAATCCAAAAGATGCAAAGTTAATAATGATAGTGCAACTTATTTGTGGCACCGCCGTTTAGGTCATATTGGTGTAAAGCGCATGAAGAAAACCCATGCTGATGGGCTTTTGGAATCACTTGATTATGAATCAGTTGATGCTTGCGAACCATGCCTCATGGGCAAGATGACTAAGACTCCGTTCTCCGGAACAATGGAGCGAGCAACAAACTTGTTGGAAATAATACATACTGATGTATGCAGTCCAATGAGTGTTGAGGCGCGCGGAAGGTATCGTTATTTTCTGACCTTCACAGATGATTTGAGCAGATATGGGTATATCTACTTGATGAAACATAAATCTGGAACATTTGAAAAGTTCAAATAATTTCAGAGTGAAGTGGAAAAACATCGTAACAAGAAAATAAAGTTTCTACGATCTGATCGTGGAGGAGAATATTCGAGTTACGAGTTTGGTCTTCATTTGGAACAATGTGGAATAGTTTCGCAACTCACGCCACCTGGAACACCATAGCATAATGGTGTGTCTGAACATCGTAACAGTACTTTATTAGATATGGTGCAATCTATGATGTCTCTTACCGATTTACCACTATCGTTTTGGGGTTATGCATTAGAGACAGCTGCATTCACGTTAAATAGGGCACCATCTAAATCCGTTGAGACGACACCATATGAACTGTGGTTTGGCAAGAAACCAAAGTTTCGTTTCTTAAATTTTGGGGTTGCGATGCTTATGTGAAAAATTTTCATCCTGATAAGCTCAAACCCAAATCGGATAAATGTGTCTTCATAGGATATCCAAAGAAGACAGTTGGGTACACCCTCTATCACAGATCCAAAGGCAAGACATTCGTTGGTAAGAATGGATCCTTTCTAGAGAAGGAGTTTCTCTCGAAGAAGTGAGTGGGAGGAAAGTAGAACTTGATGAGGTAACTATACCTGCTCCCTTATTGGAAAGTAGTTCATCACAGAAATCTGTTCCTGTGACTCCTACACCAATTAGTGAGGAAGCTAATGATGATGATCATGTAACTTCAGATCAAGTTACTACCGTACCTCGTAGGTCAACCAGAGTGAGATCCGCACCAGAGTGGTACGGTAATGCTGTTCTGGAGGTCAAGTTACTTGACCATGACAAACCTATGAACTATGAGGAAGCGATGATAAGCCCAGATTCCGCGAAATGGCTTGAGGCCATGAAATCTGAGATGGGATCCATGTATGAGAACAAAGTGTGGACTTTGGTTGACTTGCCCAATGATCGGCAAGCCATAGAAAATAAATGAATCTTCAAGAGGAAGACGGACGCTGATAGTAGTGTTACTATCTACAAAGCTAGACTTGTCGAAAAAGGTTTTTGACAAAGTTCAAGGTGTTGACTACGATGAGATGTTCTCACTCGTAGAGATGCTTAAGTCTGTCCGAATCATGTTAGCAAATTGCCACATTTTATGAAATCTGGCAAATGGATGTCAAAACTACATTCCTTAATGGATTTCTTAAAGAAGAGTTGTATATGATGCAACCAGAAGGTTTTGTCGATCCTAAAGGTGCTAACAAAATGTGCAAGCTCCAGCGATCCATCTATGGACTGGTGCAAGCATCTCGGAGTTGGAATATACGCTTTTATGAGTTGATCAAAGCATATAGTTTTATACAGACTTGCGGTGAAGCCTGTATTTACAAGAAAGTGAGTGGGAGCACTACAACATTTCTGATAAGTATATGTGAATGACATATTGTTGATCGGAAATAATGTAGAATTTTCTGGAAAGCATAAAGGAGTATTTTAAAGGATTTTTTCAAAGAAAGACCTTGGTGAAGCTGCTTACATATTGAGCATCAAAATCTATAGAGATAGATCAAGACGCTTGATAAAGTTTTTTCAATGAGTACATACCTTGACAAGTTTTTGAAGTAGTTCAAAATGGAACAGTCAAAGAAAGAGTTCTTGCCTGTGTTACAAGGTGTGAAATTGAGTAAGACTCAAAGCCCGACCACGGCAGAAGATAGAAAGAGAATGAAAGTCTTTCCCTATGCCTCAGCCATAGGTTCTATAAAGTATGCCATGCTGTGTACCAGATCTATTGTATACCCTACACTGAATTTGGCAAGGGAGTACAATAGTGATCTAGGAGTAGATCACTAAACAGCGGTCAAAATTATCCTTAGTGGAATAAGGATATGTTTCTTGATTATGGAGGTGAGAAAAGGTTCGTCGTAAAGGGTTACGTCGACGCAAGTTTTGACACTGATCCAGATGACTCTAAGTCTCAATCTGGATACATATTGAAAGTAGGAGCAATTAGCTAAAGTAGCTCTGTGCAGAGCATTGTAGACATAAAAATTTGCAAAATACATACGAATCTGAATTTGGCAGACCCCTTGACTAAACTTCTCTCACAAACAAAACATGAACACACCTTAGTACTCTTTGGGTGTTAATCACATGGCGATGTGAAATAGATTACTGACTCTAGTAAACCCTTTGAGTGTTAGCCACATGGCGATGTGAACTATGGATATTAATCACATGGTGATGTGAACTATTGGTGTTAACTCACATGGCGATGTGAACTAGATTATTGACTCTAGTGCAAGTGGGAGACTGAAGGAAATATGCCCTAGAGCCAATAATAAAGTTGTTATTTATATTTCCTTATGTCATGATAAATGTTTATTATTCATGCTAGAATTGTATTAACTGGAAACTTAGTACATGTGTGAATACATAGACAAACAGAGTGTCACTAGCATGCCTCTACTTGACTAGCTCGTTGAATCAAAGATGGTTAAGTTTCCTAGCCATAGACATGAGTTGTCATTTGATTAATGGGATGACATCATTAGAGAATGATGTGATTGACTTGACCCATTCCGTTAGCTTAGCACTTGATCGTTTAGTATGTTGCTATTGCTTTCTTCATGACTTATACATGTTCCTATGACTATGAGTTGCAACTCCCGAATACCGGAGGAACACCTTGTGTGCTATCAAACGTCACAACGTAACTAGGTGATCATAAAGATGCTCTATAGGTGTCTCCGAAGGTTTTTGTTGGGTTGGCATAGATCGAGATTAGGATTTGTCACTCCGGGTATCGAAGAGGTATCTCCGGGCCCTCTCGGTAATGCACATCACTATAAGCCTTGCAAGCAATGTAACTAATGAGTTAGTTGCGGGATGATGTATTACGAAACGAGTAAAGAGACTTGCCGGTAATGAGATTGAACTAGGTATTGAGATACCGACAATCGAATCTCGGACAAGTAACATACCGATGACAAAGGGAACAACGTATGTTGTTATGCGGTTTGACCGATAAAGATCTTCGTAGAATATGTAGGAACCAATATGAGCATCCAGGTTTTGCTATTGGCTATTGACCGGAGATGAGTCTCAGTCATGTCTACATAGTTCTCGAACCCGTAGGGTCCGCACGCTTAACGTTCGGTGACGATCAGTATTATGAGTTTATGTGTTTTGATGTACTGAAGGTAGTTCGGAGTCCCGGATATGATCACGGGCATGACGAGGAGTCTCGAAATGGTCAAGACATAAAGATCGATATATTGGATGACTATGTTTGGACTTCGGAAGGGTTCCGGATAAGTTCGGACAAATACCGGAGTACCGGGGGGTTACCCGAACCCCCCGGGGAGTGTAATGGACCTCATGGGCCTTAGTGGAGAAGAGGAGGGGCGGCCAGGGGAGGCCACGCGCCCCCTCCCCCTCTAGTCCAAATTGGACAAGGAAGGGGGGGGGGTGCCCCCCTTTTTCCTTCCCCTCTCTCCTCCTTCCTTCCCTCCTACTCCTACTCTTGGAAGGGGTGGAATCCTACTCCCGGTGGGAGTAGGACTCCCCTTGGGGCGCGCCTAGGAGGCCGGCCCCCTCCCACTCCTCCACTCCTTTATATATGGGGTAGGGGGCACCCCATAGACACACAAGTTGATCATTGTTCTTTTAGCCGTGTGCGGTGCCCCCCTCCACCATAATCCACCTCGGTTATATCGTAGCGTTGCTTACGCGAAGCCCTGCGTCGGTAGCATCATCATCACCGTCATCACGCCATCGTGCTGACGGAACTCTCCTTCGAAGCTCTACTGGATTGTGAGTTCGCGGGACGTCACCGAGCTGAACGTGTGCAAATCGCGGAGGTGCCGTACGTTCGGTACTAGGATCGGTCGATCGTGAAGACGTACGACTACATCAACCGCGTTGTCATAACGCTTTCGCTTACAGTCTACGAGGGTACGTGGACGACACTCTCCCCTCTCGTTGCTATGCATCACCATGATCTTGCGTGTGCGTAGGAATTTTTTTGAAATTACTACGTTCCCCAACAAGCATGCCATACTTTGATCCGGCGGTATTGTTGGATGAAGCGGCTGAGACCGACATTACGCGTACGCTTACGCGAGACTGGTTCTACCGACATGCTTCACACACAGGTGGCTAGTGGGTGTCTGTTTCTCCAACTTTAGTTGAATCGAGTGTGACTACGCCCGGTCCTTGTTGAAGGTTAAAACAACACACTTGACGAAAAATCGTTGTGGTTTGATGCGTAGGTAAGAACGGTTCTTGCTAAGCCCGTAGCAGCCATGTAAAACTTGCAACAACAAAGTAGAGGACGTCTAACTTGTTTTTGCAGGGCATGTTGTGATGTGATATGGTCAAGACGTGATGATATAAAATTGTTGTATGAGATGATCATGTTTTGTAACAGAGTTATCGGCAACTGGCATGAGCCATATGGTTGTCGCTTTATTGTATGCAATGCAATCTCCATGTAATTGCTTTACTTTATCACTAAGCGGTAGCGATAGTCTTGATAGCAATAGTTGGTGAGACGACAACGATGCTTCGATGGAGATCAAGGTATCAAGCCGGTGACGATGGTGATCATGACGGTGCTTTGTAGATGGAGATCAAAGGCACGAGATGATGATGGCCATATCATATCACTTATATTGATTGCATGTGATGTTAATCCTTTATGCATCTTATTTTTCTTAGTTCAGCGGTAGCATTGTAAGATGATCTCTCACTAAATTTCAAGGTACAAGTGTTCTCCCTGAGTATGCACTGTTGTGACAGTTCGTCGTGCCGAGACACCACATGATGATCGGGTGTGATAACCTCTACGTTCACATACAATAGGTGCAAGCCAGTTTTGCACACGCAGAATACTCGGGTTAAACTTGACGAGCCTAGCATATGCAGATATGGCCTCGGAACACTGAAGGTCGAGAGTGAATCATATAGTAGATATGATCAACATAGTGATGTTCACCATTGAAAACTACTCCATCTCACGTGATGATCGGACATGGTTTAGTTGATTTGGATCACGTGATCACTTAGATGATTAGAGGGATGTCTATCTAAGTGGGAGTTCTTAAGTAATATGATTAACTGAACTTTAATTTATCATGAACTTAGTACCTGATAGTATTTTGCATGTCTATGTTGTTGTAGATCAATGGCCCGTGCTACTGTTCCTTTGAATTTTAATGCGTTCCTAGAGAAAGCTAAGTTGAAAGATGATGGTAGCAACTACACGGACTGGGTCCGTAACTTGAGGATTATCCTCATTGCTGCGCAGAAGAATTACGTCCTGGAAGCACCGCTAGGTGCAAGACCCGCTGCAGGAGCAACGCCGGAAGTTGTGAACGCCTGGCAGAGAAAAGCTGATGACTACTCGATAGTTCAGTGTGCCATGCTTTACGGCTTAGAACCGGGACTTCAATGACGTTTTGAACATCATGGAGCATATGAGATGTTCCAGGAGTTGAAGTTATTTCAAGCAAATGCCCAGATTGAGAGATATGAAGTCTCCAATAAGTTCTACAACTGTAAAATGGAGGAGAATAGTTCTGTTAGTGAACATATACTCAAAATGTCTGGGTATCATAATCACTTGACTCAGCTGGGAGTTAATCTTCCGGTTGATAGTGTCATTGACAGAGTTCTTCAATCACTGCCACCAAGCTACAAAAGCTTCATGATGAACTATAACATGCAAGGGATGGATAAGACAATTCCCGAGCTCTTCGTGATGCTAAAGGTTGCAGAGGTAGAAATCAGGAAGGGGCATCAAGTGTTGATGGTCAACAAGACCACCAGTTTCAAGAAAAAGGGTAAAGGGAAGAAGGGGAACTTCAAGAAGAACGGCAAACAAGTTGCTGCTCAAGTGAAGAAGCCCAAGTCTAGACCTAAACCTGAGACTGAGTGCTTCTACTGCAAAGGGGCTAGTCACTGGAAGCGGAACTGCGCCAAATATTTGGCGGATAAGAAGGATGGAAAAGTGAAAGGTATATTTGATATACATGTTATTGATGTGTACTTAACTAATGCTCGCAGTAGCGCCTGGGTATTTGATACTGGTTCTGTTGCTCATATTTGTAACTCGTAACAGGGGCTACGGATTAAGCGAAGATTGGCTAAGGACGAGGTGACGATGCGCGTGGGAAATGGTTCCAAAGTCGATGTGATCGCCGTCGGCACGCTACCTCTACATCTACCTTCGGGATTAGTTTTAGACCTGAATAATTGTTATTTGGTGCCAACATTAAGCATGAACATTATATCTGGATCTTGTTTGATGCGAGACGGTTATTCATTTAAATTTGAGAATAATGGTTGTGCTATTTATATGTGTAATATCTTTTATGGTCATGCACCCTTGCAGAGTGGTCTATTTTTGTGGAATCTCAATAGTAGTGATACACATATTCATAATATTGAAGCCAAAAGATGCAGAGTTGATAATGATAGTGCAACTTATTTGTGGCACTGCCATTTGGGTCATATTGGTGTGAAGCGCATGAAGAAACTCCATACTGATGGACTTTTGGAATCACTTGATTATGAATCACTTGGTACTTGCGAACCATATGCCTCATGGGCAAGATGACTAAAACTCCGTTCTCCGGAACAATGGAGCGAGCAATAGATTTATTGGAAATAATACATACTGATGTATGCGGTCCGATGACTGTTGAGGCTCGCGGCGAGTATCGTTATTTTCTGACCTTCACAGATGATTTGAGCAGATATGGGTATATCTACTTGATGAAACATAAGTTTGAAACATTTGAAAAGTTCAAAGAATTTCAGAGTGAAGTGGAAAATCATCATAACAAGAAAATAAAGTTTCTGCGATTTGATCGTGGAGGAGAATATTTGAGTTACGAGTTTGTTCTTCATTTGAAACAATGTGGAATAGTTTCACAACTCACGCCACCCGGAACACCACAGCGTGATGGTGTGTCCGAACGTCGTAACCGCACTTTATTAGATATGGTGCGATCTATGATGTCTCTTACTGATTTACCGCTATCATTTTGGGGTTATGCTTTAGAGACAGCTGCATTCACGTTAAATAGGGCACCATCTAAATCCATTGAGACGACACCTTATGAATTGTGGTTTGGCAAGAAACCCAAGTTGTCGTTTCTTAAAGTTTGGGGCTACGATGCTTATGTGAAAAAGCTTCAACCTGATAAGCTCGAACCCAAATCGGAGAAATATCAACTTGTTGTACCATAGAGTGAGGGAGAGTGTTAAACCTGCTTTCTTAGCTTGGGTTAATAATCTTCCTTAGATTGTTGTATTTTGTAGCATAGGTAAGTAGGTAAGTTTCTTTTCTGCCTTTCTAGTTTGTATATAGGTGGACCTCTATTCTTTTAATATTAAATAAAAGACTGTGGAGCTTTTGCTTCACAGTACATAGTCAAAAAAATGTGTCTTCATAGGATACCCAAAAGAGACGGTTGGGTACACCTTCTATCACAGATCCCAAGGCAAGATATTCGTTGCTAAGAATGGATCCTTTCTAGAGAAGGAGTTTCTCTCAAAATAAGTGAGTGGGAGGAAAGTAGAACTTGATGAGGTAACTGTACCTGCTCCCTTATTGGAAAGTAGTTCATCACAGAAATCAGTTCCTGTTATTCCTACACCAATTAGTGAGGAAGCTAATGATGATGATCATGTAACTTCAGATCAAGTTACACTACAAAAAAAAGACACATCCGTGACATTTTGGGTCGAACGAAATTTTTTCCTGTCATACTTATGACACTTCTTTGACGATAATTGTGACAAAACCCGGTATCATCATAGATGTGGTGGGGTCCTACTTCTATGACAAAAAATCATGACAGAAAATGGGCTATTTGTCCTGGGCGGACCGGAGACGCAGCTGCATGACATTCTTTGGGCCATCCATGACGGAAAAAACCGTGGTAGAAGCGAGGGCGCGGAAAATATCGGGGAGTGCCCGGTTATGGTGGGTGGTCGGGGGCCGAGCGATGCGCGTTTCTCTCGTGCGTACGCGCGTGTGTGCGAGGCGTTGGGCTCTAACTGAACCCGAGCGAGGCGTTGGGCTCTAACTGAACCCGAGCGATTGCACTGCAGGCTACACGTTATGGAACCCGAGCGATCGATCGATGGCTGTTAACTGAACCCGATCGAGCGATTCCTTTGCTACTGTTGCTAACTGAAGTC
>NC_057805.1:408880801-409017119 GCF_018294505.1 Triticum aestivum | reverse complement strand
TGACCCCGTGGTGTTGCCTCTAGATGAACAGTACCCCGATCGATCGAGCCGGTTGGGGCTGGATGAACAGGACCCCGTGGAGGGCTGGATGAACAGGACCACCCCGTGGAGGGCAGAATGAATAGTGGACAGTGGAGGGCAGGATGAACAGTAGCCCGTGGAGAGGGCTGGTTGAACAGTAGCTGGTGGAGTAGCGCGCGGTGGAGGCTGGATGAACAGGAGCCCGTGGATGAACAGTCGCAGGTGGAGGCTGGAGGAGGTCGACGGTGGATGAACAGTAGCTCGTGGAGGCTGGAGGGGGTCGATGGTGGAGATGAACAATATCCCGTGGAGTCCCGTTTTGCGGTACGCCACAACCCTCCCGATGAACAGGACCCCGTTTCGATCGTAGCGCTCAAACACAAGTCCGTTTCCTCAGTTTTGCGGTACGCCACACCCCTCCCGATCAACAGGACCCCCGTTTCGACCGTAGGAGGTCTGTTTCCTCCGTTTTGCGGTACACCAGACCCCTCCCAATGAACAAGATCCCGTTTCAAACGTGGCCGGTCGAACACAAGGCCGTTTCCTCCGTTCTACGGTATGCCAGGCCTCGTTTCCATCGGCTGTTCCGTCCAAGCCCTCCCGATGAACACGACGACGCATTCCGTTCCGACCCAGCCGGTTGGCTCCCCATGAACACGACGATGACGTTGTTTCTCCGTTCCAACCCAGCCATGTACACGAGCCCTGGCCGTACGTATGTGCGAGTAGGCGTTCGAGACCCTGCCCGTATGTACGTACGTGGCCGTATTTTCTTTCTTGCACACTGGCCGCTGTACGTACGTGTACATGCTACGTGCACGCCTCTACTACGACACGTGCGCGCCTCTACATCGACTAGTATGTACGTACACGTTCATGACCAGAATGACAACACTACGTACGCTTCGACCAGGTGGGTCCCGACTGTCAGGCACTTCCTTGCGTGCGAAGATGTAGCTGGTGGGTCCCAGCAGTCAGGGGGGAATCGTTTTTTTTGCCCGGAAGCACTTCCTTGCGTGCGAAGATGTAGCTGGTGGGTCCCAGCAGTCAGGGGAAACATTTTTTCGCGAAATACGGTGGCCCGTCCGATGGGTCCCCGCTGTCAGGTGGAGGAATAATTATTTTGCACGTAATAAGGAGGCACTTCCTTGCTGCGGCCGTGGACCCTGCTGTCAGCCTCTCCACGTACAGTCCAGGTCCGATGGAAGCCGTTCCTTGACCACGTTGACCATGCCGCGCCGAGAGCACCAGGGCGGTGGACGACGGTGAGGCCTAGGAAGGGGACGACGCGGAGCCGGGGAAGACGCGGCAGTGGATGCCCACGCGTAGAGGAGTATGAGGGTTCACTGGTTCGCTGCGGTGTGTGGCTACTGTCGCCGCAGAATAACAGGGGGTGTGGGTGAGTAGAGGGATGGCCTGGCCAGCGGTGGGAGTAGTAGGGGGCGGTGAGGCCTCCGCCGCATCGCAGCCGGCCACGGGAGGCAGGAGCACGAGGCACGACCGGCGCTGGTTTGGGCGGCTGGAGCAAGAAGACCAGAGGTTGAAGAAGCACTACGGACGTTGGATGGACATCGTACGGTCAATGGAGCTAGAATCATGCATATTGACTAAGTTGACAAAGCCCTCCGTCCCCGTCAACTTAGTAGGCCCACAAGTCAGACTGCCACTATACTGGGTCCCAGCTAGCAGGGGGAGTATTCATTTTTTTGTGCGTAATAAGGAGGCACTTCCTTGCATGCGAAGATATAGCTGGTGGGTCCAAGCTGTCAGCGACGGTAACGTTTTTTTCGCGAAATATAGAGGCCCTTTTAGTGGGTCCCAGATTTCAGGTGGAGGAATCATTATTTTGCGCGTAATAAGGCGGCATTTCCTTGCGTGCGGCCGTGGACCCAGCTGTCAGCCTCTCCACGTACAGTCCACTTCAGATGCATGTTGGTCGTTGACCACGTTGACCAGGCCGCGCCGAGTGCACCAGGGCGGTGGACGACGGCGAGGCCTAGGAAGGGAATGACACGGAGGCAGGGAAGACTCGGCAGTTGTTTCCCACGCGGAGGGGAGTACGACTGTACGAGGGTTTACTGGTTCGTCTGCCGTCGCCGGAGAATAACAGCAGGTGTGGGTGAGTAGAGGGATGGCTAGGCCAGCGATGGGAGTATATTGGGGCGGTAAGGCTGCGCGGCAGCACAGCCGGCCGCGGGGAGGAGGGAGCAGGCAGTCCCGCCGGCACTTGTTTGAGCGGCTAGAGCAGGAAGAGCAGAGATTGAAGAAGCACGACGGCCGTTGGATGGAAATCCAACATTCACTGCTTGTGCCTCAACCTTTTTTTAGGAAAGCCTCAAATCTGTGGAAAACAGCATACAACCCATCTGCCATTATTTCTAATAATTTACAGCCCATTTGCTAATTCTTAAGGTTTTTTTTGGAGCCCATATTCTCTTTGTTAGCATTACAGCCCATATTGTGGCCACAGTTAAAAAATTATACGAAATTTTGCATATTTCGGTGCGGTCCGAACTGTTTTTAATCCCAAAATTTCGAGTCTGAAAGTGCGTTATATCGACTAGAGGGAGGGTGATGCATAGCAGAACACAAGCATGGTCATCATGATGAAATGAAAACAAGCACAGAGTATAGAAAGCGTAAACACAGGATAGCACAGGATGAAGACAAACAGACTGAAGAAATTGAACTGAGGAAATTGAGAAAGTCTTCAGTCAAAGTCTTCAAACACATATATGAACAAGTGCACAACACAGTTATGAGGAAATAGAACCAGTAAGCTTGGTGAAGACAATGATTTGGTAGACCAGTTCCAACTGCTGTCTCAGTTGTACGTCTGGTTGGAGTGGCTAGGTATTTAAACCTGAGCACACACAGTCCTCACCGTATTCTCCTTGAGCTAAGGTCACACAGACCTCACCCAATCACTCGTGGTAAGTCTTCAGGTGACTTGCAAACCTTCACAGACTCGGTCACTCGGCGATCCACAATTCCCTCTTGGATGCTCTAGACCATGACGCCTAACCGTCTGGAAGAAGCACAGTCTTCAAAGGTAACAAGCGTCGGATCCACACAGGATCAATCTCTTCAGTGATGCTCAATCACTTTGGTTTTGTGGGTGTTTGGGTTTTCCTCACTTGATGATTTTCGCTCAAAGTCCTCGGAGGATGGGATGCTCTCAAATGACAAGTGTCAGTTTCTCTCGGAGCAGCCAACCAGCTAGTGGTTGTAGGGGGCGGCTATTTATAGCCTAGGGAGCAGCCCGACATGATAAGACATAAATGCCCTTCAATGATATGACCGTTAGGTGGGTAGATATTTTGGGACAGCTGGCGCATAGCACAGCAACGGTCGGAAATTTGAGTATCAAATTCCTCAGGGCTATCATGTTCCTCACTGTGTAGGCAATCCGGACTCGTGAATTCCTAACTCCTCAGTCAGAACAAATTCCTCAGAGGCCAGAAGAACTTCGTCTCTGTCACTGAAGAATATGACTAAACTGTATGAGATTTCCAATGGCTTCACTCGAAGGGATTGGTAGGTGTAGGATTTTGAGTTGTGCATCACATGGAAATTTTTCCTTAGTATTTCCTCGACCCCCTTTTACAGTACGGTGTTTCCTATGACTCAAGAAAGAGAAAATGAAACTACGAAAACAAAAGTCTTCACGCTTCACGTTCCTCAAATGAATACCAAGTCTTCAAGGTCACACCAATTTCTTCACTTTCAAAGTCTTCAGAAAGTCTTCAGAAATCCAATGTCTTCAGTCGAAGAACTTCATTTTTAGGGGTTGACTTTCTCTGTAAATATCATACTCCTCATAGACTTATAGACCTGTGTACACTCATAAACACATTAGTCCCTTAACCTATAAGTCTTCAATACACCAAAATCACTAAGGGGCACTAGATGCACTTACAATCTCCCCCTTTTTGGTGATTGATGAGAATATAGGTTAAGTTTTCAACGGGGATAAACATATGAAGTGTAAATACTGATATTGAGGAATTTGATTGCAAGATATAGAAGAACTCCCCCTGAATATGTGCATAGTGAGGAATTTGCTTTTGAAGCAATGCACACTTGAAGAGTTGAATCATGGAGATCTCCCCCTATATCTTGTAATTCATACACGCATTTGACATAATATATGACGAATTTGAAATGCATGATGAAATATGGTGACTGATGTAATTCAGCATGCGTGCAATAACATTAACGAGGAATAAGCACGCAGAAGAAACAGCAAAAGTATCAGGCCACCATAGAGTTTTAAGTTTACAACTCGATCCAACAAAGTCATCAGAAGAACGAGAGTTGTAACTTAGAAAAAAACGCCCATATAAGATAGACCCGCTTGAAGACTAACTCAAATTTCTCCCCCTTTGTCATCGAATGACCAAAAGGTTCGAAAATGAGGACTAACGCCCCTGAAGAATATCAAGTTGATGAAGGAGCGCCAGCGTTGTTGGGGTCGTTTGGTGGAGTAGGGCCTGCCGCAGTGTCGTCCAAGTCTTCATGTTCATCGGTGTCGCGCGATGAAGAATAGGAGCTGGCCACCAAGGACGGAACCTTGACCTTCTTGTATTTCTTCGGTGGAGGTGCAGACCAGTCAAAGTCCTCCTGGAGACCCATTTTCTTCAGATCTTCTTCGCCGTAAATGTGAGACAGAATAGCCCAGGTGCGGTTGAGGGTTTCATGAAGGTAGTAGTGGTTTTTCTTCACTGCATTATGGGTAGCAGTCATGTTGTGAAGAATTGAACCAAACTGACGCTTGACCCATTTGTGATTGCGATCAACCTTCTGGTGAAGACTGAGGAGAAGCTCACGGTCAGTCATCACCCTGGGAGTTGTGCCTTGAGGATTTGGCTTGGTGGCGTTGGCGGCAGAGTCATGGGTGGCAGAGTCATCATTGGTGGAGTAGGATGCAGCCTTGCGAAATTGACCATCCAATGGACGAATGCCTTCATCAATGACAACAGTAGCCTTGCCCTTTTCATCAGCTGAGGAAAATGTCCGTTTGAGGACTTCAATCGAGGGCAAGTAGCTGCAATGGTTCAGTGTGCCAGCTTTGTAGTTGAGTGAAGACCTTGTTCTGATGAATCTCATGATCCAAGGAGCATAAGGCTTCAACTCAAACGGTGTCATTGCGACATTGGCCAGAGTCCTCATGAAGAAATCATGGAAGTTGATGGGAACGCCATGAACGATATTGAAAAGCAGATTCTTCATGATGCCAACGACTTCTTCTTCATCCGAGTCATGACCCTTGATAGGACTCAATGTCTTCGTCAGAATGCGATAGACAGTCCGAGGCACATATAACAATTCCTTCACAAGGAATTTTGTTCTTGGGGCCTGACCTGGCTTCAAAGGCTTCATCAGCACTTGCATATAGTGATCTGTAAGCTCAGGTTCACTGTAGACGTAACAAGCAGCTTCAAGGGGAGGACTGAGAGGCAAAGCACGAAGCAATTCAGTAGCTGGTGCCTTGTAGTGAGTATTCTCAGACATCCAGTCCAGCACCCACGAATTCACATCTTCAGAGTCTCCGGTGATGTGCAGAGTTGCATAAAATTGAAGAATGAGCTCTTCATTCCAATCACATATATCAGTACAGAAATTTAACAGTCCCGCGTCGTAAAGAACACTGAGGACTGGCCCGAAGCACAGCAGAGATTCCATATCCACGTGAGGAATGTGCTCACGATCGAAGACTTTGTCTTTGTTGAACAGCACTGAGGAATAAAAATTTGCCTGGCTGGCAGTCCAGAAACGCTTCTTCCTAATGCGAGCAGAGTCATAAGGGTTGTAATCAGTGAAGAATACGTGCTTGCCGAAGAAATCATTAGCCTTGAATTTTTGCTTCCTTGAGAATGGATCCTTTGGCTTGGGCAGAGGAGTGTCAGTCAGTTGCATTACAACCTCAGGAATCGCAATCTCAGGTTCTTCAGGCTGAGGAATTTTTGGTTCCTCTTCAGTGGCAGCCTGGGTCGTCAATTCTTCATTTTCATTTTCTTCAGCTCTAGTGGCTGGAATTTCTTCATGAGCTTCATCAGATCCCATTTGAACTGTAGTTGCTGGGGACTGAGGAATTTGTTGCAATGGTGTGAAGAGTGGAGAGTTGGGGTGCTGACTTACCCAAAAATCATCATTCATCACCGGTGTGGTGCAGCCAATGTCCACATCTTCATCTTCCATTTCTTCAACGCCGGCCTCTTCAGCAGTAAACTAAGGCATAGGCGAGGAAACTGTGGGGGTTGAAGGGATTTTATCCACTTCAATTTCTTCATCCATCTGCTCTGACGAAGCAGCAGAAGGATTTTCTTCATCAGATCCGCTAGGGATCACATATTCTTCATCAAAAGGGACAATTTCCTTTGATGGCATGGAGGAAACTGGAACATCATCAATTGGATTAGCAAATGAGCTTGTCAATTTCTTCATCTTCTTCGGTGCTGAAGAATCTGAAGGAGCTGATGCTTTCCTTTTCTTCATTGCTGCACGCTCTGCAGCCTTGGTCTTCTTCACATCTGATGCAGATGGAAGGATTGGAGTTGCAGTAGGCGCATGAGGAGCAGAGGAATGTGGTTGATTTTCTTCAGACACAACTGATGCAGTTGCCCAGACCTCTTCATTTTCTTCAGGCGCGCCACTAGTGGGTGCCCTGGCAGTTTCATCAGCGGCTGGAATGCAGTCATCAGCCCTGGAACTCACATTTTCTTCAGCAGCCTGATTGTCATCAGCGGTGCTGGCATGTTCTTCAGTTGGCTGAGCAGATGCTTCAGCCTGAGGAATTTCTTGTTGCGATGGGCCGCAACATTGGAGGTGAACATCTTAGTCAGTTTAATAAACCTGACCTTGGCTCCTTTCCAATCAGCATAGTAAGCATTGAAATCATTGCTGAGGACTTTGATTTCAGACTGGATCTTCACAAGTTCATCAGTTTTCATAGAGACAACATTGTTCTTCAGGAATTTCTCCTTTCTGTACTGTGCTTTCTTGAGCTGCCTGGCCTTCTCAAATTTCCATTTTTCTTCTTGGATGAAGGCAGCCAGCATATGACTTTGGCCAGGAGTCAGCTTGAAATCAGGCATAGGAGTGTTTGGGTCCTTGTGGCAGAGATCAATGTAATCGAGGATCAACTTTGGATCCAAAAGCAGAGGCACATTTGTGCCCTTGGCTCTAGCGGCCCTGACTTGCCTATCTCTGATGATTTCAGCAAGTTCTTCATCATTAGCTTCGTCTTCTTCAGACGACACTTGGAAGGTGACATGCTTCTTGTGAGGACTTGGGCGAGAGCCTCGTCCAACAGTGGTCTTAGTCTTCAGCAGAGAGGGTCCTGTTGAAGAATTTGGTGCAGCTGAGGAACTAGCTGAAACTCCTGAGGCAATAGAGAAGCCGGTAGTCCTTTGGCACGTGGTGAGATGCATAGGTGCTGAGGATTTGGTCGGAGCAGCTGAGGACTTTGGAGGGGCTGAAGCAGCGAGAGGAATTTGCCGTGAGGACATTGACGGTGAAGCACTTGGCTTACGCACAGGCTTCTTTGCCATGGATTTCTTCGGCTTGACAGCAGAGGCCTTAGCAGAGGCAGCAGTAGGAGCAGAGTCCTTGTTGAATTTCCTCACTGCATCTTTTGCTTGCTTGGCCAACTTGGCCAGGCGCTTGGCCCATTCTTCAGGATAATCTTCACCACGCTTGAGGCTGGTGAGATCAGCTTCTTGGCCAGGTGCCAACGGAGGTCTTGAGCATGGAGGATTGAGTGCGAATTTCTTCATGTACTTGGGAGTCACATATATGTACTCCCTCCACTCTCTTGCCCATCTCCTCTCTATCTTCTGAATGCGCACCTTGCGCTGATTTTTATCTTCCTCAGGGGGTGTGCAGTACCCAGCATAGATGTCCTCAGGGATTTCAAATGCAGTGTTGACCTCAGGCCTCTTTCCTCCTTTCTGTGGCTTCTTTCCATCAGCCATTTTCTTCAGATGAGGAATTTGGACAATTGAATTTTCTGAAGAAGTATGCAATTTTTCTTCAAGGAACGCTGCAAATGAGTTAAGTTGATGAGAACCTAGTGATTCAGCTGCGGACATGAGTACCTGTGAACAGAGTATAGTTGCGAGGAATTTGGAGAGGTCATATGCGTTCTCAGAAGGTTTTTCAAAAAGAACAAGTTTGAGGAATTTGACCAGGCGAGTCTTGAAGAATTTCACTAAGTGTTCTTAGTCTTAGGTTCCAGAGTTGTACTGATCAGAAATCCGCACAATTGAGGAATCTTGAAGAGAAATTATAGCTTAGAGAAATGAATCAAGATCAGATGACATGTGAGGTGTTTAGTGTGTGAAGAATTTGAAGAATAAACACCTTTTGAAGATTTTGCAGAAATCATTTGAATCAAAGAGGGCAGTAAAAGTAACTTTTAATTACCCTAAACAAAGAACACGACGAACTATGAGGTGGAGAAGTGAAGTTTGTCTGTGCATATCTTCCACGCCCTAACTCGGCGGAGGAAGACGACTACGGCGGCGACGAGGTCGAGGCAGTGAAGCTCTTCCTCACCGGCGACGATGAAGTAGCGGCGGCGCTAGGGTTTGAGAAGCTCGAGCTGGAGAGAGGTCGAGCGGAGTAAAGGAAGTGAGGAAGGGGAGAGGGGGTATTTATAGCCACGGTGAAAAACTGTTCGCCCGAAGAAATTGGACGAATGTGCCCCTGACCCTTCTCATTCGCTTGACATGTGTCACCCACGTACCGAGAAGTGGAGATCGTATTAGATCGTGAGTGAATAGATAAGTATTTCGTGGGATGCGGAACGGTTTGAGCGGCAAAGCCGAAAATTTGGATAAGATAAGTTAAAAGTTCCGTTCGCAAATTCTTCAGCTGACAAGGACACAGTGAAGATTTTGAACGAGTTTCAAATAGAACGCACATGAAGAATTTGTGAATAGATTGGGTTGAGTATAGCATAGAGGGGGAAGGGTCCGATCACATTCACTTAGCAGAAAACGCAACTTGAAGAATTAGCCATAAGTGAATGCTGTAGAGGACATAAACTCATATATATATATATATATATATATATATATATATATATATATATATATATATATAGCCAATGAAGAAAAACAACGGCAACAGTGAAGATTTTGCAAAGTTGAAGATTTTGAACAACCGAGGAATTTCAAAACTGAGGAAAAACTCAAATTGAAGATTTTCAACTTTTGGTGGTGGCGCGACCCACCGTATAAGAATGATGATTTCAGACACCGCGTACAATTGTCGTAGGGTTCTGAGAATCAAATTCTTCGTTAATTTCTTCACACTTCGAGTGTTATTCTTCATTGATTGAAGAAAAACGTTTCTTCATGTGTTGCACATCTAAGTCATCAATTTTGCATAAGTGTTAGGATGAGTGTCCTTTTCAAAGAACATTCAAAGATTCTAGGATATTTAGCTCACACCGCAACTTGCTAAATCTCTTCTCATCCAAGGGCTTATTGAAGATATCGGCTAGCTGTTCTTCAGTCTTCACATGCTCAATAGAAATGTCGCCCTTCAACACATGATCGCGAAGAAATGATGATGAATCTGAATGTGCTTTGTCTTCGAGTGCTGAACTAGGTTGTGAGCAATCTTGATGGCATTCTCATTGTCATAGAAGAGAGGCACATTCTTCACGTTGATGCCATAGTCCTTGAGAGTTTGCTTCATCCACAGCAATTGAGCACAGCAAGAACCAGCAGCAATGTACTCAGCTTCAGCAGTAGATAGTGATACGCAGTTCTGTTTCTTCAAGGACCAACAGACCAAAGATCGTCCGAGGAAATGACATGTACCAGATGTTGACTTGCGGTCCACACGATCACCAGCATAGTCAGAGTCAGAATATCCAATGAGATCAAAAGCCGAGCCCTTGGGGTACCACAATCCAAGTGTTGGTGTGTGAGCTAGATATCGAAGAATATGTTTCACAGCCTTATGGTGTGATTCTTTCGGTGTAGCTTGAAATCGGGCACACATGCAAACACTAAGCATAATATCTGGCCTAGATGCACATAAATACAATAAAGAACCAATCATGGAGCGGTATACCTTTTGATCAAAGTCAATACCATTTTCATGAGTGCACAGATGGCCATTTGTGGGCATCGGAATTTTGACGCCTTTGCAATCTTGCATGCTGAATTTCCTCAGTACATCCTTGAGGTATTTCTCCTCAGATATGAATATGCCATTGCGCTGTTGACGAATTTGAAGACCTAAGAAGAATTTCAAATCTCCCATCATAGACATTTGATATTCTTCACTCATCATATAGGCAAATTCATCACTATAACGTTGGTCAGTACAGCCAAAGATAATATCATCAACATATATTTGGCACACAAACAATTCACCATCATAAGATTTAGTGAAAAGAGTAGGGTCGAGTGAACCGGGTTTGAAGACTTTCTTCATGAGGAATTCCTTCAAGGTATCATACCATGCCCGAGGGGCCTGCTTGAGGCCATAGAGGGCCTTATTGAGTCTGAAGACTTTGTCAGGATGCTTTGGATCTTCAAAACCTGGGGGTTGAGCAACATATACTTCTTCCTCAAGCTTACCATTGAGGAATGCACTTTTCACATCCATTTGATATAGAGTGATATCATGATGGTTAGCATAAGCAAGTAATATGCGAATAGCTTCAAGTCTAGCAACAGGTGCAAAAGTTTCATCGAAATCAATTCCTTCAACCAGTGTGTAGCCTTGAGCTACAAGCCGTGCCTTATTCCTCACCACAAGGCCATTTTCATCTTGCTTGTTGCGGTAGATCCACTTTGTGCCAATGATATTGTGTTTGCGAGGATCTGGACGTTTAACCAGTTCCCAGACGTTGTTGAGTTCGAATTGACGTAATTCTTCTTGCATGGCCTGAATCCACTCAGGCTCCAGAAATGCTTCATCTACCTTAGTGGGCTCTGTGATAGAGACAAAAGCATAGTGCCCACAAAAGTTAGATAAATGTGAAGCTTTTGAGCGTGTGAGAGGACCTGGTGCTTCAATGTCATCGATGATCTTTTCAACTTGCACTTCTTTTGCAACGCGAGGATGAGTTGGTTGTCGTCGAGGAATTTGATCAGCATTTTCTTTAGCACCATTTTCTTCAGCATTTTCTTCAGGTGCATTAGCTCGACGTTCTTCACGTTCTGGAATGAATTCTTCAGCAGATTCTTCGGTAGGAATGACATCCTCAGTAGCCTTGAACTTGATAGATTCCTCAGGTGCTGGTTCATCTATCATAGAAGGTAGGTGCTCTCTTTGCGAGCCATTAGTTTCATCGAACCGCACATCTACAGTTTCAACAACCTTGTGAAGAACGTTGTTGAAGACTCTGTAGGTGTGCGAGTCCTTTCTGTAACCAAGCATAAAACCTTCATGTGCTTTCGGTGCAAATTTAGCATTGTGATGAGG
Organism: Triticum aestivum; assembly: GCF_018294505.1. Classification (NCBI taxonomy): domain Eukaryota; kingdom Viridiplantae; phylum Streptophyta; class Magnoliopsida; order Poales; family Poaceae; genus Triticum; species Triticum aestivum. Next base: position 409,005,647 of record NC_057805.1, on the reverse strand, counting down.
ATCTCTAATCCAACATTTAGCACCGAAGACTTTGAAATAACTCACATTGGGTTTCTTGTCAGTGAGGAGTTCATAGGCAGTCTCTTGAAGAATTTGTGAAGATATACCCTATTGATGATGTGGCACGCAGTATAAATTGCCTCAATCCAGAAGTGACGAGGCGTCTTGTACTCATCAAGCATAGTGCGAGCCATCTCAACAAGAGTTCTGTTCTTGCGCTCCACGACGCCATTCTGCTGAGGAGTGTAAGGAGCAGATAACTCATGAGTAATACCAAGTTCATCAAGATAGTCATCAAGACCATAATTCTTGAACTCAGTTCCATTGTCACTTTTGATGTGCTTGATCTTCACACCAAAGTTGGTTGAAGCCCTCGAGGAAAATCGTTTGAAGACTTCCTGCACTTCATGTTTGTAAGTAACAATGTGTACCCATGTGTATCGAGAGTAATCATCAACAATAACAAAGCCATAGAGAGATGTGTCATTTGTGACTGCTGAGTAATGGTTAGGACCGAAGAGATCCATATGAAGCAATTCAAATGGTCGAGTAGTGGTCATGATAGTCATCGCTGGATGCTTAGCCTTGGTCATCTTTCTAGCTTCACAAGCTCCACACAAGTGATCCTTGAGGAATTTGACATTCTCAATGCCAATGACATGCTTCTTCTTCGCAAGCGTGTGCAAATTCCTCATGCCTGCATGACCAAGTCGTCGATGCCATAGCCAGCCTTCTGAAGCTTTTGCAAGTAGGCACACGATTGGTTGCGGTCCTGTAGAGAAATCAACAATATACAAGTCTCCTCTCCTAAAGCCTTCGAAGACTTTGGAATTGTCAGCTTCCATAACCACAACACAACGATACTTGCCAAAGACAACAACCATATCAAGATCACAAAGCATTGAGACAGACATGAGGTTGTATCCTAAGGACTCGACAAGCATGACTTTGTCCATGTGTCGATCCTTTGTGATCGCAACCTTACCTAGACCCAATACCTGACTTTTGCCTTTGTCAGCGAAGATGATATGCTTCAGATGCGATGGTGATAAGGGAGCATTCATCAATAGATTCTTGTCACCAGTCATATGATTTGTACATCCACTATCGAGGACCCACTCAGTGGCTTTGGGTTGATCATCCTGCAGATGAATTAGTGCAGCTTACGAACTTCATATACTTCATCAGTGAAGAATATGACATCACAATTCATCAGACCAATTTCATCAAGCAATGCAACAGTTAAAAACAGTATCAGGACGTGAGAAATGAAAGTTCATTTCTTCATGATTAGCCTGCGTCCTTTCAGGCACTTTTCAGGTCTCTAGCAAATTCTTCAGAAGTTTAAGTACGTCTGGAGACCTGACCCTGCATAAAGGATTAGTTCTTTTTCTTCACCACCCACATCTGAAGGGGTGGCAAAGAGTTCATCACTCTGCGAGCACCATACGAGAAAGGTGGCATAGAAGCCAATCCATTTCGTTTCACATAAGAGGAGTTAGGGTAAGCATATGAATAAGCAGAGAAATTCTTCGAGGACTTATGAACATAATGATTAGAAGAATAATGCTCATATTCATAGCCCTTGGCTCTTCCCTGCGAAACAGAGTTGTTAGCACAATGATGTTCATTTGAGGACTTTGATCCTTTTGAGGAAGTTGATCCACGTTAGGAATTTGGTCCGTATGAGGACTTGGATCCATATGAATAATTTGGTCCGTATGAAGAATTTGATCTGGGGTTCCTATTCTTCACAGGTGGTGTCATGAGGACATTCACCTGAAGACTTTCAAGGTACCTTTTGGGAACCCAGATTTTCTTCATAGGAGAACCGTTCCTGCAGTTAGTGCCAACATATCTAGCTAATACTTCACCATTCTGATTTTTAAACAGTTTATAGTTGGAGTCAAATGACTCATCAGAAGAATGAGAATATTCACATGTAAAGCCAGATAAATTAGATGGATCAACTGGAGGTCCCTTTGCAGCAACCCATGAGGTTTTGGGGTACTGCTCAGGCTTCCAATATGTACCATCAGCATTGAGTTTCCTCTCAAAGGCAATACCCTCTTTCCTGGGGTTCCTGTTGAGGATCTGCTTTTTAAGCACATCACAAAGAGTCTGATGCCCTTTGAAGCTTTTGTACATGCCTGTCATGTACAGTTTCTTCAGCCCTGCATCATTAGTGATACTAGCAATGTCCTCAGATGAGGAATTAGTGATAGCAGAGGCAGGCGAGGAATTTGTAGCATTAGAAGCATTTGGACATTCAGGTGAAGAATTAGCAGATTCACGTTCAATGCATTTCAAACATGGAGGAACAAATTCTTCCTGAGCAGCGCTGATTTGTTGAGCAAGTAATGAATCGGGCTCCTTCTGAAGATCTTCATAACTCACTCTTAGCTTCTCAAGATCTTGCTTTCTTTGAAGAAATTCATAAGAAAGCTTCTCATGATCAGATAAGAGAGTGTTATGATGACCTTGAAGGTTGTCAAACCTAGTCTGAAGTCTCTGAAGATTTTCAGTCAAGGTTTTAGTGCGATCCATTTCTTCACCCAACATATCATCACTTTTGTCTAGCATGTTTTGAACCTTTTCAAAAGCCCTTTGTTGTTTCACAGCAATCTTAGCAAGTTTGGAGTAGCTGGGCTTGAGGTTTTCATTAGATTCATTCTCACTAGATTCAGAGGAGGTATATTTGAGTACCTTGGCACCCTTTGCCATGAAGCAATAGGTGGGAGCGTAGTCATCATTGCCTTCACCAGCCTTGTTGGTGAAGCCATTTTCTTCAGAGTTGAAGATAGACTTGCTAACGAATGCAGTAGCGAGAGCTAGACCCACTACTCCAGACTCGGACTCCTCAGATGCCTCCTCTTCCTCATGTTCCTCAGATTCAGCTTCAGAGTTCATTTCCTTGCCAATGAATGCCCGAGCCTTCTTGGAGCTGCTCTTCTTGTGAGATGAAGACTTTGAGGATTTTGATGACGAAGATTTTGAGGATTTCTTCTTTTTCTTCGCATCATCAGAACTGTAATCCTTGTATTTCTTCTTCTTTGATTTCTTTTCCCACTGAGGACAATCTTGAATGTAGTGTCTAGGTTTCTTGCATTTGTGACAAAGCCTCTTCTTGTAGTCACTGGATGAGGAATCATTGCTCCTTGAGGATCTTCCAAAGCGACCACGTCTTGAGAACTTTTGAAATTTCTTCACGAGCAGTGCTAGTTCCTGGCTCAGTTCTTCAGGATCACTAAGGCTGCTGCCAGAGTCTTCATCTTCAGACTCAGAAACTGCCTTGGCCTTTAGTGCACGTGATCTGCCATAGCTCGAACCATAGAGGTCTCTCTTTTCAGCAAGCTGGAACTCATGAGTATTTAGCCTTTCGAGGATATCAGCAGGGTCCAGTGACTTGTAGTCAGCACGTTCTTGTATCATCAATGCCAGAGTATCAAATGAGGAATCAATCGATCTCAACAATTTCTTCACCACCTCATGGTTGGTGATGTCAGTGGCACCAAGCGCTTGAAGCTCATTTGAGATGTCAGTGAGGCGATCGAAGGTTTGTTGAACATTTTCATTGTCGAGACTTTTGAAGCGGTTGAAGAGATTGCAAAGAACATCAACTCGAGAGTCACGCTGAGTTGAGACTCCTTCATTCACTTTGGACAGCCTATCCCAGATAAGCTTAGCAGTTTCCAAAGCACTCACTCTTCCATACTGTCCTTTGCTCAGATGGCCACATATGATATTCTTCGCTTGAGAATCAAGTTGCTTGAATCTCTTCACATCGGTAGCGTTCAGTGAGGGTGAGACAGAGGGAACACCATTTTCCACAACATGCCAGAGATCGTTATCAATTGCCTCAAGATGCATTTGCATCTTATTCTTCCAGTAGGGGTAGTCCGTCCCATCAAAGGTAGGACACCCAGCAGAGACCTTGATCATACCTGCGGTCGACATAACTAAAACTCCAGGTGGTTAAACCAAAATCACACAGAACAAGGGAGTACCTTGCTCTGATACCAATTGAAAGTGCGTTATATCGACTAGAGGGGTGGGGGTGAATAGGCAATTTTTATGAATTCTTCACAAAGGAATTTGCCAGTGAGGAAATTCCTTAGCGAAGAACTACTTGCAGCGGAATATGTACTCAAAAGTATGCATAGCAGAACACAAGCATGGTCATCATGATGAAATGAAAACAAGCATAGAGTACAGAAAGCGTAAACACAGGATAGCACAGGATGAAGACAAACAGACTGAAGAAATTGAACTGAGGAAATTGAGAAAGTCTTCAGTCAAAGTCTTCAAACACAGATATGAACAAGTGCGCAACACAGTTATGAGGAAATGAAAGAGTTGAGGAAATAGAACCAGTAAGCTTGGTGAAGATAATGATTTGGTAGACCAGTTCCAACTGCTGTCTCAGTTGTACGTCTGGTTGGAGCGGCTAGGTATTTAAACCTGAGGACACACAGTCCCGGACACACAGTCCTCACCGTATTCTCCTTGAGCTAAGGTCACACAGACCTCACCCAATCACTCGTGGTAAGTCTTCAGGTGACTTCCAAACCTTCACAGACTCGGTCACTCGGCGATCAACAATTTCCTCTTGGATGCTCTAGACCATGACGCCTAACCGTCTGGAAGAAGCACAGTCTTCAAAGGTAACAAGCGTCGGATCCACACAGGATCAATCTCTTCAGTGATGCTCAATCACTTTGGTTTTGTGGGTGTTTGGGTTTGGGTTTTCCTCACTTGATGATTTTCGCTCAAAGTCCTCGGAGGATGGGATGCTCTCAAATGACAAGTGTCAGTTTCTCTCGGAGCAGCCAACCAGCTAGTGGTTGTAGGGGGCGGCTATTTATAGCCTAGGGAGCAGCCCGACATGATAAGACATAAATGCCCTTCAATGATATGACCGTTAGGTGGGTAGATATTTTGGGACAGCTGGCGCATAGCACAGCAACGGTCGGAAATTCGAGTATCAAATTCCTCAGGGCTATCATGTTCCTCACTGTGTAGGCAATCCGCACTGGCGAATTCCTAACTCCTCAGTCAGAACAAATTCCTTAGAGACTAGAAGAACTTCGTCTCTGTCACTGAAGAATATGACTGAACTGTATGAGATTTCCAATGGCTTCACTCGAAGGGATTGGTAGGTGTAGGATTTTGAGTTGAGCATCACATGGAAATTTTTCCTTAGTATTTCCTCGACCCCCTTTTACAGTACGGTGTTTCCTATGACTCAAGAAAGAGAAAATGAAACTAAGAAAACAAAAGTCTTCACGCTTCATGTTCCTCAAATGAATACCAAGTCTTCAAGGTCACACCAATTTCTTCACTTTCAAAGTCTTCAGAAATCCAAAGTCTTCAGTCGAAGAACTTCATTTTTAGGGGGTCGACTTTCTCTGTAAATATCAAACTCCTCATAGACTTATAGACCTGTGTACACTCATAAACACATTAGTCCCTTAACCTATAAGTCTTCAATACACCAAAATCACTAAGGGGCACTAGATGCACTTACAGAGTCACATTCAAACTGATTTAAAAAATAAATATATATCAATATAAAATCCAACAAATTGTCCATGCATAAAAATCAATGCAATTTAAAATCTCGAAATGAAAAAAAGAAATTTGAAACTAATTGCCGGTTTGATGTGTTTTAAAAATATACAGCCCATTTCTCATTACTGATAGGCCATTTTCTCGGCCAGCCGAATGAAGCTCTCCTCGTCTTGAAAGATTTGCAGCCCAACAGGTCTGACAAAGCGACTTACTTGAAAAATCACAAAAAAACTGGGTTGTGGCCGTGGACCCAGCTGTCAGCCTCTCCACGTACAGTACTCTTCCGATGGAAGTCAGTCGTTGACCACATTGACCATGCCGCGCCGAGAGCACCAAGGCAGTGGACGACGGCGAGGCCTAAGAAGGGGACGACGCGGTGCCGGGGAAGACGCGGCAGTGGATGTCCACGCGGAGAGGAGTACGAGGGTTCACTGGTTCGGCTGTGGTGTGAGGCTGCCGTCGCCGCAGAATAACAGGAGGTGTGGGTGAGTGGAGGGATGGCCTGGCCAGCGGTGGGAGTAGTATGGGGGCGGTGAGGCCTCCGCGGTAGCACAGCCGGCCATGGGAGGCTGGAGCAAGCGGCACGACTAGCGCAGCTTTGGGCGGCTGGAGCAAGAAGACCAGAGGTTGAAGAAGCACTATGGCCATTGGATGGGCATCGTATGGTCACTGGAGCTAGAATCGTTCATATTGACTAAGTTGACAAAGCCCTCTGTCCCCGTCAACTTAGTAGGCCCACAAGTCAGCCACCCACTATGGTGGGTCCCAGCTAGCAGGGGGGTATTCATTTTTTTGTGCGTCATAAGGAGGCACTTCCTTGCGTGCGAAGATATAGCTGGTGGGTCCGACCTGTCAGTGGGGGGAACGTTTTTTCTGTGAAATACAGAAGCCCTTCCCGTGGTCCTAGCTGTCAGGTGGAGGAATCATTATTTTGCGCGTAATAAGGAGGCATTTCCTTGCGTGCAGCCGTGGACCCAGCTGTCAGCCTCTCCACGTACAGTCCACTTCCGATGGATGTCGTTCATTGACCATGTTGACCAGGCCGCGCCGAGAGCACCAGGGCGGTGGACGACGGCCAGGCCTAGGAAGGGAATGACATGGAGGCAGGGAAGACTCGGCAGTTGTTTCCCACGCAGAGGGGAGTACGACTATATGAGGGTTTACTGGTTCGTCTACCGTCGCCGGAGAATAACAGCAGGTGTGGGTGAGTAGAGGGATGGCTAGGCCAGCGATGGGAGTACGGTGGGGCGGTGAGGCCTGCGCGGCAGCATAGCCGGCCGCGGGAGGAGGGAGCAGGCAGTCCCGCCGACGCTTGTTTGAGCGGCTGGAGCAGGAAAAGCAGAGATTGAAGAAGCACGACAGCCGTTGGATGGACATCCAACAGTCACTGCTCTCGTGTGCATTATTTCTAATAATGTACAACCCATTTGCTAATTCTTAAGAATTTTTTTGGATCCCATCTTCTTTTTGTTAGCATTACACCCCATATTGTGGCCACGGTTAAAAAGTATACGAATTTTTTGCATATTTCGGTGCGGTCAACTATTTTTAATCCTGAAATATCGATTCACATTCAAACTATTTTGAAAAATAATTTATATAAATATAAAATCTAAATAATTGTCCACACATAAAAATCAATGGAATTTAAAATCTTGTAATGAAAAAAAATTGAAACTAATTCCCGGTTTGATGTGTTTTAAAATGTACAGCCCATTTCTGGGCAAACCGAATGAAACTCTCCTCATCTTGAAAGATTTGCAGCCCAGCAGGGCTGATAAAGGAAGTAGGCCTCGTTTGGGTATTTCTTTAAAAAAATAGAACTGGGCTAGCCATTTTCAGCAAGAAAAAAACACAACTGGGCTCATGATGTGGTAAACATAAATAAAACCCTGGCTAGACGGGCCACATCCCTCGCACAACCCCGTTGTTACCCTGATCCGTCGCTAAAACTAGTATAAATAACAACTGCTTGTTCCTCAAAAAAAAACTGCGCGACCTGCTGGGTCCCTGGTGTCAGTCGCTCGTAGTGTAATTCTCTCATTTATTGACTACGTTGACAATGGCGTGAGCCCCAAATGTCCAACCATTAGGAGGAACCATATTTTCGGGCTTGTAATATAGAGGCACTTGCCTGCGTACTGCCATGACGCTGGTGGGTCCCTACTGTCATCCTCTCCACGTATAGTCATCTCCTTGTTCCTCTCAGTTGTTGACGACGTTGACAACGCAAGAGGGCGGTGCACGCGCACGGCGAGCGAACCAAGGCCGCAAGGCGGAGGACGACGGCGAGGCCTCGGACGGAACAAACAGGAGCTGTGGAAGATGCGCTGGTCCAGTCGCAGGCGGAGGGGAGTACGAGGGTTGACTGGTTCGGGTGCGGGTGCGTGTTGGGGCTGATGTCGCTGGAGAATAACAGGATGTGTGGGGGAATAGAGGGAGGGACTGGCCAACGTTGGAGGGTACGTACGGTAGGGCGGCGGAGGCGCAGCCAACCATGGGAGGCGGGAGCAGGCGGAGCCGACGGGGTGGTTTGGTTTGGGTGGCTGGAGGAAGAAGAAGACAAGAGATAGAAGATACACGACAGATGTTGGATGTCAATCCAACGGCTGGTAGGCAGAATCGTTTGTTGACTGGCTAGTAAGTCGACACCACCTTGGATAGGCTATTTCCTCGCGGGTCCCAAATGTCAGAATCCAAATTTGTCACGGTCATGCAGCCCTTCCTATGAAAATTTACAGCCCATTTGATGTGCTAGTTGGAAATAAGTTTGTGGGTGCTGGTGGGCGCTAATCACTTTGCTTCTATAATGCACAGTGAGCTCAAGCAGCCGGCGAGAGTGATGTTATTTCCCTTGGTTGGGATTTGTTAGTTGTTACAATATTTCACTCTAAATTAAACGACTGGCAAGCCATTTGTCTTGCTTCAAAGAAAATATGACAGTCACAGCCGAGTTGAAAAGGGCAAGAACATCTAACTCCAGCTTACAAACTGTACGAAAGCATGAGGGTTAATTGTTCATCAGGTTTACAAAAAAACCTAGGTTGAAAAGGGCAACAACATCTAACTCCAGCACTGTTTTTGGCAGTCACAGTCAAATGGATCGGTCAGGTCCATAGAATGAACATCCTGGGTCATAAAATTTACTGGATTATGACCACAATATGTTGTAAATAGAAGCCCGTCACGTTCAGAAGCTCTTTTGCCCACCTAAAACTCCTTTTTTTGCTCTTCCACATACCCATCCGTCAAAACCATGCTACTGATAAACTTAAGCCCAATGGACAATAGTAACCTCGCATTCAGCAGGAAGAATGTGACAAATCTAGTGTTCGCACAGTTGGCTACATATCGTTCTAGCATTATTGTCTTCAATCGAATCTCATGAGAAGTGAGAAAATCCCGATGCTTACAAATCCACCGATTGGTTATAACTTTCTTACCCCGTCCTGTTGCCTAAATAGACATGAAGATTGAAAACAGTTAAGGTCTAAAAAAAGGAGTGTCGAAAGAGCAACAGCTGGACGGTTAATTCTAGTACACTATATGCGGGCTTCCAATGTGCGTGAAATTATCACCTTTATATACAACTTCTCCAGACATGGAAAGCATTGCAGCAAGCCAATAATCTTGTTCAGATCAAAACTATTCATTTGGATATATAAGATCTTGGCAGAATCCAGCACCATTGATAGGCCATCCATGGAGAAACTCTTCATTGAGCATAGAACATAATATTAGTACAAAATGTGTACTCCAAGATGACATATAACTTATGCGCATAAATTTAAAATGCAGCTTATGGTTACAAGTGTAGATGATAATGTAAAGTACCTGAAGAACTGTGGAGCCAAACACCATATTGAAATGAGCACAGAGATCATGTAGTACACCCAAGGTCTCCAGTTTAGGCGTAGAGAGGATGGTTATTTGCAACGGTGAATAACTAGAATCAATGATCAACCTTTGAAGTGGAGGGGCATCTTGGATGATGAGCTGCCTTCCGTCAAAACAAATTCCAATTCTTACAAGGTTAGGCGACTTTATTTGGAGACAACCGATTCTAATTGTGAAAACAAGCACCAAGCACTCCAGGCAGGGCAACTGGAGTGGATGATGCTGTGCAATGAGGCCTCCGATATACGAACCCGCACAAGTGAAAGTTTCTTCAGAAATGGGAGTCGAAGGTTTAGTACCAGATTGTCTGGTAGGTCGCACAACGCAAAGGTGGCGGTGTGGAGAGAGGAGGAAAACCGCGAGATGGACATCGGTGCTGAGGGCACAGGTAGATGGCGTTCGGTATCTGGTAGGTGATTTCCAGGGGAATAGTAGAACTCAAGCAGCTATAGTTCTGTGAATTTAGGGGATTTCAGCCAGGCGTCCACTGTGCAGGGCATGGTATGCTTGCTCAGGTAGCATGACGGGATGTAGAGGCTTTGAACAGAGCCCTGGTGGGAGGAGATGATGGCTCTGGGGATTTCAAAATCATTGAAGAGAGATAGCTGACGACAGTCGAGATTAAGGGGCATGGCGCGCCATAGAGGGCGCCACCGAATTGAGAGGACTTGGGTGCGGTAGAAATCCTTGGTGGGGAGAAGCGAGATGATCTCCCCAAGGACGGCGTCCGGGAGATCGCTGATGTGGTCCACCCGAGATTCTACGGGTTCTTGGGATCCGGTGGGGGCGGGGTTGCCGCTTCTCCCCGCGCTGCTGGGTGCGGGATCTACAACAGGCGTCGCCGCTGGCGGGAGCCTCATCTTCTTGGCGCCGGGGTCAGCCAACTCCATATACTCTATAAGTGTTTATATGTCTGTTAGTTCTGTACATTCTTGGTTGATTGACTCGGTATTTGAATCTTGATACATCGCTTGTGTACATATCTAAATGGGAGTACACATTATGCTGCGTGTGACATTTGAGTTGGACATGAAGTGTTCCAAATATTTGAATTCACCTTAAACTGGATTCTAGTTTCTGAATTTGAGTATCGGCATTTGTAAACCATATTCATATATGACAGTGGAATACATCTTTGTCGTCCTTTTGAAGATATATAAAAACTCATAGAATGATTTATAAAGATTCATATAGGAATACAAAATGGATTCGAATTTAGTTGCCAGGGTAAACGTGGATGCTTATTGTCCCAAAATTCAAAAGAAGCAGCAAAATGTCCACTCACACGTCGGCTGCCCGAAGCCAAGTGTTTGGGAGATGGAAATTACTGTCTACCCATTACACGGACAATCCATCGGCCCGATTTCCACTGCTCTAAATAGGGGTAGGTTAGTAACTTCAATTAGACATGACACGACCGCCTCTGAGCCCATTCCGACACGGTGGGCGTCAAACATGGGCGGCAAAACTCATTTGATTCAAGCTTATCCGAAAGACCTCTGTTTCTTCCTCCATTCCCCATTCATACACGGCGGGCGGCAAAACAAACTCGACTCGGCCGAAATCGACGTAGGCAAATATTTTCAATAGGGGCAGGTTTGTAACTTCACTCAGACATGACACAACCGCCCTACCTGTCAGCCCCGTTCATACACCGTGGGCGCCAACCACCCTCTCCTCGCCCGAAATCGCTCTGGGCAAATATTGGCGAGATGCGAGATTACCGTCCTATCCCCAACCGACGAGACGTCCAAATTTTAAACGGGGGCTAAGTTCGTAACTTTCCCATATTTCAGACAGGCGCGTCCCAAAAACATGGTTCCCCGTACCTCTCCCTCCATTTTCCCATTCATACACCGTCCGCGCTAGAACACCCCATCCCCACACCAGCCTCCGTCCGCCACCCCATCCATTGCCGCCGTCCTCCACCACATCCATCGCCACCATCCTCCACCATGTCGGAGCGCCTACCAAGACCGCGTCGTCCACTGCTAGAGATGGACGTTTCTCATCCACGGCGACAGACCAATAGCCTTGCATCGCGTCCTCTCGCTTCATTGGCGCCGTCGTCCTCTTTGCCGGGGCCGCTCACCCGACCTTCTCTTCCACCGCAACGGGACTTATCCCCCGATGCACCCGTCTACCGTCGCAGATCTGCTTCAACGCCACCGACAGCCATCGCATCCCCGATGCCTACACGGCACCGCAAGAGAGGTGGTACTTCATATCTCCTCAACTTTTTGATCTCAACCAGAAAATAGATCTTAACTTGGTTACTCTACTTTCTTTTCAGCTCTTAGAATTTAGTTCTTAGTTCGAAGCAAACAATGGATGCTAAATATCATTTCTCCGGTTTGCAGCTTCAAATCTGCCATGGCACAGCCATAATACGGTTTAATTGATCATGCTTAGGGTTTAATTGATCTTGTTGGTTCCGTGGTGGTTTCTTTAATAGAAATCGGAGGGGAAACCCTCTTTTGCTAAAAAAATATGCTTAGAGTTTCCCCCTTTTATGATCACTATACGATCAGAATACGTGCTTCGTGTCATAATAACACTGCTCCACCCATCAAGCTAAACAAGCTTAGTTGTTCAAATACGAATATGATATTATTAAAACAGAGTTGTTTAATTGGTCAGCTAAATGTTCCTAAATTAGTTTCGAAAATGAATGTTCGCCGCTCGGGTGTGTATCTCTACAGGGTGCCCACGGTGGGCCGGCCCACCCTGGGATTTTGGGTCGTCCCAGGCCCCGATTCCCTCTGTTCTGCTGCGCGCTTCCGATCTCTACTCGCCCCCAGCCGCTTGCCTCGCTGGCGACTTGCCATCCCCGGACGACATGACTCTAGGAGGAGACGCCGGACTAACAGGAGGCCAGGAGCCGCTCGCCCAACAGCGTCACCGCTGCCCGGGCGCGCCGCCGTGCCTACCTTCCCAGTCCGTTCAGGGCTCAGGCGTGCAGCACCCACCAAGCCAACCCGATTTATCCTGAGATACGTCCTCAACACTCAGCAGCCACTCCTCATCACCCATTTTCTAATTGATTCATTACTCATTAGGCAGGACTGTCATTAGGGTTTGTTGTGTGCTTAGTGCTACCTACACTTAATGGTTCGGATGTATTTCGGTAATCTTTAGTACCTCTAAAGTTCACAGGGTTTTCAAAATTCCGGCCCTCGGAACAGAAACTAGTCATTTTGGATTGTCGGTCGTAGTGACATTGACCCAGATTACTACTGCAAGCCAGGTTTGTTGACAATTTTACTTGTCTTTCTTACTCATTCGATATAATATCCAATTATTCACGTCGATTAGTTGCAAACAATAAGTGCTAGACAAACTTCTTCATTCAGATTTTGGACGGTCTCGTACTGCAGTTACAATTCTGCATATTTGTCCTAGTAAGCTCACAAGTAAATGATTGATTCACTACATCTATGCTTGCCTTGTCATATTTGTTGTCAATATTCTTTTAGGGTCGACCACCCTGTTTCTAAATACCGGAACCGTAGACATGAGTGAATAGTATTTCTCTATGTGATCTCTTCCATCATGTGTGGGTAACAAACACTGCATTGTATAGAAAGAAAGTGTCATTTCCAGCTTTTACATAGGTTTCGATCTTTTACATGGAATACAATCTGCCTACTTGCTTTGTGTCGCACTACCAACACTCCACCCTTGAAGCTAAACATTACGCCACTCATAATTGCTTAGTTTATTTGTTCAAATACGAATTTCATATGATTCTAATGTTCCTACTTCAGTTTTGAAATGTGTGCCTGCCTGTTATAGAGACATAAGGGGTTTGTATTTCTGTGTGTGGTCTGGTCAGCACGGTTGGGGAGGTGGACTTTGCATATGCAGGGGTTTATAGGGAGACACTCTCCGAGTTGAATCCGCAATGCATTCCATAGATAATCTGACTACTTTTTATGTTTTCATGAATCTCAGATTCTGAACAGCATCATAATGATTATGAGCTTGCGCGCATGAAAAGAATAAAGCAGAACAATGCCATGGCTGTCAAACTTGGCATTAAGGGACTGAAATCAAGTCTGGATGCAATGCAATGCAAACGCTCTCCGCCTACAGATTCATGCTCAGAATATGATCCTAACAGTGATTCTGAGCTAGAGGGAGACCTAAGTCAATGTAGCTCCCTAGTGGAGGAGTCAGAGGAAGATGCCCTATCTTATTCACCCATCAAGGTACTTGCTCTAACTTTCCAAGGTTACATTGCTCGAACATATCTTGCAACTGATGCTTTGCATTGCTTCTACTTTGTTGAACTGCCATTAGCTTAGTTTACACATTGTGTATGTGAATACGCCCTGCCTATCCATTTTCAGTACATATTCCATCTGTCATCATACCATATTTATCCATTCAAATGTTGTTCTTGTGTATCAGACGTTCAAAAGTAAGAGGGCGATTACTGATCGTGGAGGAGCACAAGCAAAGTATTTGGAAAAGGTAGTGGCACCTGATAAATCAAATAGCCCATTAGGTGTAGTTGCAATATCACCTGACCCACAAAATACCCCAACTCTAGCAGACTCTAGCCCTACTACACTGGTCATTTCTGATGCCCCAACTCAGCAGACCCCAACTGCAGCAAACAGTATGATTATGCCAGTTGACATAGCACCAGCTGTACGACGCAAAACCCCCATTCCAGCAAAGAGTACACCAAATCCAGTTGCCAAATCCCTTTTCGAACCAGAGAGAGCCCCAATTGCAGCAAATAGGACCCCTGTTCCATTTCTTCCCAGTTCAGAAGACGAAGCTTATATTGTTGTCAGGAACTTTGTGCGCATCTTTCCTTCATGGAAAGATTATACCACAGACATAGAACAATTTCCAGTCTTCCTCCGCAACTTACACGTAAGTAATGTACTAATGTTATTCATGGTCATTACTGCATATGTTTCTGCTGACAGAAGACACAAGATTTCATTCTTTTAAATAGGCGAGGAGCAAACTGGATTGTGATGACGAGCAAGGGTTGGTTGCGCTTTTCAAGCACTCGTTGATGAAGTATCGTTCCTACCTGAGGCAAGCGCACTTAGATGGCAAGCCTCTGAACGAAATTTCTGTAAAGTCTCCGGTGCTACATTTATCCGACGGTGACTGGAATAATCTTGTTACACATTGGTCTCGGCTGCAGCATAAGGTACTGTCTATGATATCACATCACAATTTGAACTACATTTCTGCATTTGCCTTAATGTCTCACTTGTACGAAAACTGTTAGCAGAAGAACATTCGTTCTCAAGGGACCACAGAATCTCGCAACTATACTTCACACTGCATTGCTCTTGTGAGTACCTCTTGCCCTGTATGACCATACTTACTTTCATAGCTGTTTGATTATGTAGCATCACTGCACATGTTAGCCTCGTAATCGTCCATTTGGTGGACATTATAAGATCCGTATGGACTCTTACATAAATTTAGAATCAACCCAATGCTTTTGAAGAGGTTTAGCTCTGCAGTCCTCTTGTAAGGACTGAACGTGGTCTATCACTGTACTTACATTAACAGCTACTCCCTCCGTCCCATAATATAAGAACGTTTTGTACAGTACACCAGTGTTCAAAACACTCTTGTATTATGGGAAGAGGGATTGGTTCATTTTGTAGCATTCTGCATCTTATTTCCCTCGCCCACCATTTACTAAAAAAGATCAGATCTATATTTGATCTTACCAACAAGTAGAATACACAGACAATGCCAGTGCAGAAGTGTAGCCCATTGCTCTTGTCAGTACATTTTGTCCTGTAACGCTTGTACTTCCAGGGATTGGTAGTTGATTATGTAGCATCAATCTGCATCTTATCTTCATTATCCTCTATCCCTTCCAGTATTATCATATCTATAATTACTCTCTACAAAATGTAGAGTACATGCAATGCTTATGAAGAAGATTATGTGCTGAAATTCTTGAGTTATCCTTCCCTTGACATGGAGAAGAGCATTATAAAGCCGATGTTAACTGTTAATGTAAGTCAGTCCTTCTAAAGCCTTTATCCTCAACTGCTGTTTAATTTGCTCATACTCCCTATCATTTACTGCTGTTTAGTTTGCTGTTTCTACCAAAATACATGTTCGTAAGAACCGTAAGTTCTAAGTTTTACTTGTAAAACCAAATTCCTTATTCATACCAAGCACATTACTTAATACTCCCTATATGTATGCTTGTTTTTTTGGATCTATAATCCAGTGTGTGGTGAAGCAGCCCACGTTTGCACCTTGTCATCTCCTGTTTTATCTTACTGATGTGGCTGATGATATGAACAACATGCCATGCACATTATCCAAAATAGATACAATGATTTTCTTTGCCCTTCATCTATGCTTGTTATGTTGACATGGTAATCTAGTAGTGTGGTGAAGCTCCCCGCATTATGAACAATGCCAAATTATGCTATCGATATTTTGAACTTACTCTTTATTTTCTAATTTGAAATTGGATAGAATTGACAGAACAGTTATCATCTTTGTTTATACATGTGCAAAACCTGGCATCTCTCTGCTTTGTTTCAGGGTGATATGCCTGATGGCATGCACAAGTCTGCTGAAGGCTGTGAGACAAACCCAACATATATTGCAGCAAAGAAGGCAAAACATCTTGAAGATAGCGAGACAACCCCAAAGTCTTGTCTTGATGCAGTGTTCAAGTTACTTGAGACTAACAGTCAGAAAAGCTCACAGAATTCGTTGTCTGAATCAGTTCGACTTCTTCAGTCCCAAGTTCTAGCAGAAAGGCATTCTGCAACTCAACTTCGACTTGAAGTCCTATCTCTAAGAAAGATTGCGGAGAACACCAATGAGAACCTCATCGCTAAACAGCTACACCGGGAAGCTATGACCGACATGCTAGGCCGGTCTCACAGCCTTGCTCAGCAGCTTGCGCAGCAGCTTGCGCAGCAGTTCCCCCGCAAGGCTAACCTTTCTTGAACTGTCTTGGAAGTGGTCTCGGTTCAGTATTATTTTGTTACACTGCAATGGTGCCCAGTTTTTGTAATATGCTTCTTTGTTGCGCTTTATGATCACTGGTGGCGAACTTCGATGCCCAGTGGATGTAATATACCTTAAATCCTTTATTGTATAGTGTAGGTTTATTCTTAGTTACTATGCCGTAATTTCTTTATTGTATAGATTAGGTTTGTTCTTAATTCCTACTAGTTACTGCCATCATTCGCTATCTGAAAAAAAATCAGATCTAGTTGACCGGACCGAAACATTCGACTCTAACGGGCCAGGTTTTTTGCGGGCCACAATTGGGCCGGCCTGCGTCTTTCTTGGGCCCGAATGATTGGGGCCTTCACACATTGCGCCAGGCCCAAACTTACACCGGCCTATATTTTAGTTGGGCCTTTTGTCGACCTAGCGCTTAGTTTGGCCCAGGTAGCGTTGGGCTATTAATAGGCTGAATATTGTACTGGCCTGTTACGGCCGAGATGAAACCATGGGCCTTTAGCAGGCCAAAATGCATGTTGGGCCTTAATTTTCACTAGTCGTCGACGGGCCTGCAGCAGGCCGAAATGTAGACCGGGCCGTTTTGGGCCCAGTTAGCTAACGGGTCGTTACCAGGCCGAAACATATCTCGGGCCTTAGTTGGCCCACTGATATCAAGGGCCTTTAAGAGGCTGAAAGCTTAGCACAGGCATCAACGGGCTGAATTACGCGACAGGCCTTTAACAGGCCCAAAGTCACATTGGGCTTAACTGTTGCCACCTTTAGCACGGGCCGTTAGTGGGCCCGATGTCCCGTCGGACCATATATGGCCCATGGGCAGCACGGGCCATTCCCAGGCTGAAAGTCACACCGGGCTGAAATGGGCCCATGTCTACATCAGGCCTCTAATAGGCCGAAAGTCACTGGGCTGTAGTTGGGCCCAAATATTCGGTGAACAATTAACGGGCCAGATCTGGCTTCGGGCCGCAAATGGGCCCAAATATTGGGCGAACAATTAACGGGCCAGATTTGGCTTTGGGCCGTAAATGGGCATTGGGCGAACAATTAACGGGCCAGATCTGGCTTCGGGCCGTAAATGGGCCTTTATTAAGCAGGCCGTTATTGGGCTGGCCCAGTAGTACCTGATTAAGTTCTACGGGCCTTTGACTAGGCCGGCCTTTTTAACCTATATGGGCCTCTGTTGGGCCCAGCCACGTGTCGACGTATCATAGGCATGTCTCCTCCAATGGACGGGCGACATCTGGCCCACTGACGAGCTGACAGGTGTTCCCTTCGGCCAATCAGAATTTTACACGTGGAAATTTCCCATTGGTCAGGGTTGTTAACGGGTTACCGGATCCAAAATCCGACCCGATAGCTTAACGGCGTTCCGTTACGTTGGATGCCACGTGTCGATCACCCTTGACGAAAGCACTTCTGTGACGCGCGATTTATCGTCATGGAAGTGGACACTTCCGTGATGATAATTTTGGTAATGTCATGGAACACTTCTACGACAGCACAGGTATGACTATCTTGATTCTGTCATAAATTTGTCATGGATGTACATGCATGACAAAAAACGCGACCTACTGTGACAAACACGTATCATCACGGAAGTGTATTTTTTTGTAGTGTTACCCATACTCACACTATTGTTTTTTTATGCATGGGTATTTCAGACTCTGACGAAGTGTTGATGAATGCTGAAAAGAAAAGACAGAAGTCGCTCCAGTGTAATTCAAAGATAAGCACTAAGCGTTTCAGCGCTCTAAAGGATGCAGTGTCAGCAGTTGGAGACAGTAAACATAGCTCTGCAGTTGATGATCTCAATTGCCACACACAACCATCCCAGGTGCTTGCTTTAACTTTGCGCTGTCAAATGTGGTTGCATGTTGCATATGGTGTCTAGCCTGTATTGCTTCCAATTTGGTTAAATTGCATCTACTTACTTTGCACATTATACCTTTGATAATGACATGCCTTCCTGTTTTTGATACATACTCCCTCCGTTCCGAATTACTCGTCCAAGAAATGAATGTATCTAGATGTATTTTAGTTGTAGATACATCCATTTTTGTGACAAGTAGTTCCGAACGGAGGGAGTACTACATATGTCTATTAACCATGTTCGTACATCAAACTAATGCTCTTTTGTATCCCTCGTCAATCACTTATGATGAGACAGTCACCCGGGTTGGTTACTGTGAGACGCCATACTCGTTTAAACAGTGCAGTGTCATCCTCCCCACATGATTCTCAAGAAACAGCAAGGCTAAATGAAGATAGTCAACGTAGCTCTCTAGTTGATGATCGCAATTCCCCCACACCACCATCTCAGGTGCTTGCTCTAACTTCGCAGTGTGATATGTGGTTGCATGTTGCATACGGTGTCTAGCTTGTAATGCTTCTAATTAGGGTAAATTGCATCTGCTTAGTTTACACATTATACCTGTGAATATGACATGCCTTCCTATTTTTGGTACACACTACATCTATGTGTTAACCTTGTTCTTACATGAAACTACCTATCTTCTGTATCCTGCATCAATCACTTACGATGAGTCACCTTTATTCGTTGCATATTGCATATTATTTCTAGCCTGTTGCCATGTATTGCTTCTAATTTGGTCAAATACATTTGTTAGGGCACCCTTTTAATTTGGCAGAGTGATATTGGTTTCATCTTACATATGGTTTCTAGCTTGCATTGATTCTAACAAGTTCAAGCACCTTGTGCTTAGTTTACACTTTATACATCATACATGTCAATATGTCACGCCGTCCTGTTTTTCATACATATTCCATCCTCCTATCATGCGGCTGCCTTACATGAAAGTAGTGTTCGTCAGTATCATGCATCAATGAGTTCTGAAGAGCAAATTTTATTCCTTTTTCTTGTGGGTTTGACTTGACAAGGCAAAATCAAGAAAGAGGAAGGAAAAGAGTAAGGAAGGCGATGATGGTGGTCCTCTGCAGCAACGTAAACGGAGCATCTGTACTGATTCTCCTTGTACTGATAGTGCATTACAAGGTCCAAGTCTCCGCTCCCATACTCCACCTTCCAAGCTACTTGCTCTAACTTGGCAGTGTGATATCTGGTTGCATGTTGCATATGGTGTCTAGCTTGTATTGCTCGTAATTAGTGTAAACTGCATCTGCTTAGCTTACACATGATACTTGTGAATATGACACGCTTTCCTGTTTTTGGTACATACTATATCTGTCTATCACACCATGTTCTTACATGAAACTACTCTTCTTGTGTATCCTGCATCAGTCACTTATGATGGAACACCTTTAAGTTGGCAGTGTGATATTGGTTTGCGTCTTGAATATGATTTCTAGCATGTATTGCTTCTAGTTTGATGAACGCCACCTATGACGAGACCGTTTTAACTTGGCAGAGTGATATTGATTGCACCTTTCATATGGTGTCTAGTTTGCAGTGCTTCTAATTTGTTGAAGTGCCTTCTGCTTAGTTACCACATCATAGGTGTGAATATGTCAAGCCGTCCATTTTTTTCGTACATATTCCATCCTCGTATCATGACTTTGCCTTTCATCAGAGTAGTGTTCGTCAGTATCATGCGTGAATGAGTTCTGAAGAGCGAATTATATTCCTTTTTCTTGTCGGTTTGACCTCACAATGCAAAATCAATAAAGCTGAAGGAAATTGGCAAGGCATTGGATGATGGTGGTCCTTCCGAGCAACTGAAACGGAGGTTCTCTACAGATTCTACTCCGCCATCCTCCCAAGAAGATTCGCAAGACAACGCAAGGCTAGACAGTCAACATAGCTGTGTAGATGATGAGCACATCTCCCCTACTCCACCATCACAGGTGGTTGCTCTAACTTGGCACTATTATATGTGGTTGCATGTTGCGTATGATGTCTAGCTTGTATTTCTTCTAACTTTGTTGAATTACATCTGCTTACTTTACACATAATGCCTATGAATATGACACGTGTTCCTGTTTCTAGAACATACGTGTACATGATGAGCACATCTCCCCTACTCCACCATCACAGGTGCTTGCTCTAACTTGGCACTATTATATGTGGTTGCATCTTGCATATGATGTCTAGCTTGTATTGCTTCTAACTTTGTTGAATTGCATCTGCTTACTTTACACATAATGCCTGTGAATATGACACGTGTTCTTGTCTCTAGAACATACGTGTACATGATGAGCACATCTCCCCTACTCCACCATCACAGGTGCTTGCTCTAACTTGGAACGGTTATATGTGGCTGCATTTTCCGTATGATGTCTAGTTTGTATTGCTTCTGATTATGTTGAATTGCATCTGCGTAGCTTACAACTTATACCTGCAACGATCACTTACCCATAAGACACATTTAACTTGGGACTGTGATGTAGGTTGCATCTTGCATTGTCTTCTAGCTTGTACTGCTTCTAATTTCTTAAAATGGCACTTACGACGAGACACTTTTTACCTGATAGAGTGATATTGGTTGCATGTTCATATGGTGCCTAGCTTTCATTTCTTCTAATTTTGTTGAAATGCCTTCCGCTTACTGTTTTTTCATACATATTCCATCCTCCTATCATACGTGTGAATATGAAACGCTGTCTTTTTTGTATATATTCCATCCCTCCTATCCTGCGCTTGCCTTACATCAAAGTAGTGTTCGTCTATATCATGCATCAACCAGTTATGCAGAGCTAATTTTATTCATCTTCTTGTGGTTTTGACTTCATAAGGCAATATCAGAAAATAGGAAGGAAAAGAGTAAGTTAGGGGATGTTGGTGGTCCTCCGCACAGACGCAAACAGAGACTCTCTAGATTTGCCACTGCTACTGCTAATGAAGTTGAAGTCCGAAGTCTACATGATGAGTTCATCTCCCGTACTCCACCATCGCAGGTGCTTGCTCTAAGTTGATAGTGTGATAATTGGTTTCATGTTGCATATGTTGTCTAGCCTGTATTTCTTCTATTTTGATTAAATTGCACCTGCTAAGTTCATACGTTATACATGTGCATATGACATGGCGTTCTGTGTCTAGAATACGTTGCATCTATCTACCATACCATGTTCTTACATCAAAGTACTGCTATTGTGTATCCCGCATCAGTCACTCATGATTGGACACTTTTAACATGGCAGTTTGATAGTGGTTGCATCTTGCATTGATTTCTACGTTGTTCTGCTTCTAATTTTTTGAATTGCCACTTATGACAAGACACTTTTAACTTGGCAGAGTAATATTGGTTGCATCTTTAATATGGTGTCTAGCTTGCATTACTTCTATTTTCTTGAAAATTCTTCTGCTTAGTTTACACATCGTAGCTGTGAATATGTCATGCCGTCCTATTTTTCTTACATATTCCATCCTCATACTGTTGTCTTAGATCAAAGTATTGCTTGTCTGTATCATGCATCAATGAGTTCTGAAGAGCGATTTTATTCTTTTGTGTTGTGGGTACGGCTTGACATGGCAAAGTCAAAAAAGAGCAAGGAAAATAATATAGTAGGGAGTGGTGTTACTCGTCGGGTGTAACGGAAAAGGATCTGCCGTCCAGATTCTTATGGTACTTATAGTGCAGTAGAAGGTCCAAGTCCACCGGCTAAATCTACAACACAGTATCACCTGCTCCACCAGCTGCAGCATCCGCTTCAACTGTACCAGCATCTCAACGAGTTACTCATTCGTTTGCTCCGGAACTGGCCAGTTCCCAAGCTGCCTTCACACCTAACACTACTTCCGAAGCACTGCTGACACAATAGGACTTGGCAAGACCAGATGAACCTCATGAGCATCAACACCAAGACGGTACCTCACCGAGTCAAGTTGCAGTTGCATGCTCCTTTATATGTACTCTCACAGTTTGATGTACACTAACACTTTCCATATTCGTTGTTGAACTAGCACCACGACGCAAGCGGAAACATACATCAGGGATAATGCTTGATAGATTAACAAAATCTAAAGGAGGAAGAATGGAGATCCATTTTGAGGCAGGTTTAAAAAGGCCACGTGATGCTACAGAGTCAGCCAAGTTAGTATCAGAGGCAGCCGTTGCCGTTAGGTGTCATGCACGTATCCTCCCAACGTGGATCCAGTACATGAATGAGAAAGACAATACCCAGTTTAACACCTTCCTTGACCATTTATCCGTAAGTAATGTTATTCATTGCAATTAGTAATATTGTCTTGCTCTATCCCATACTTTCTAGCTTCCTCCTAATAAGACTCACATTCTTTTTTCAACAGATGAGGTTCAAGTTGGATCCGAAAGATGATGCAACTAAACAAGCATGCACTCATGTTTTTCAGTCTGCTCTGCGACAGTATCGGTACCACCTTAGAAAATCTCACTTTGAAGGCAAGGCTAACAATGAAATCGCCCAAACATCTCCAGTGGAATATATTACAGATGAAGACTGGACAACCCTTGTTAAACACTGGTCTGATCCAAAGTATCAGGTAGGCTATATGTATTTGATCAGACCACATATTGAACTTGTATTTATGTATGTGCCTGACAAGTGTATCTTCTTCTAGGCTAACTGTTTGAAGAACAAGACCAACCGTTCTAAAGTGAAATTCCAACAGACAATAGGATCTCGTAGCTATATTGCACATTGCGAGGCTCTTGTAAATAGTTGCTACTTCCTTCTTTTTTCTGTGCCATATTATCGTATCTATATTGACTTGTTCCAAATACAGAGGAAAGCCTGTGCGGACCAAAAAGAACCTGAACCGAATGCAGTGCAAATCTTCAAGGATTGCCACACCAGCAAGATGAAGGGCATGAGCACACCAGTTCAAGCCGCTATTGCAAGTCCTTACTCCTCCTGCCTTTGAACTGATTGGTACTGTGATGTGTTCATTTAACTACTTGGTTTGTAGCCAATGTCAGTTACTCTGTTCACTTTTATACACAGTTGTCTTAACGTATCATTTCACCTTACATGGTTTAAAAGAGATGAAGGATATTCTTTTGGTCTTGATCTGTATTCTAGTTGTTATGTTCACGTGCGCACACAATGATAAAATAGCATGTTTGTTTTATATCTGTTTGCCCATGATATGAATGATGTCATACTATGTTCATCTTACTTTAAACCATGTCTCTTTATCCTTAGATGTCAACGAATGTGAGGAAATAGACAATACTGTAGGCATGCTACATGGACATATGTTCTGAAAGTGATTTTATTATGTAGTTGGCACTACAATACATGCTAATGTATTACAGTAGTTCACCAAAATAAGTTATGTATAAACGTGTAACCTACTTTGTTTGTTTTTGTCTCATTAGTAACTTATCTGGTACACTAATCTACAAGTTCAAACTTTCAGGAAGCTATGAAAAAATGATTGAACAACCACAACCACCTGAAGGTGACGAGGCTACCACAGGCACAATGTCACCTCTTACTGTAGTGCGTCAGTATCTCTCACTAATAGTGCAAAAAGCACCTTCCTGCGTAATTCTGGGTTGGTTGTCAAGGTAACCTCGTCCAAATCGCCTACTGAACAAAATCTTCCTGCTAGACAGAGTGATATATCTGTGATCCAGACACAAGTCCAATCCCTAATGGACGTCGTTTTGGAAACAAGAATAGTGGTTGACAAATGTCGTCAAGATATGAATGGTTTTGAAACCAGACTATCAGACATTCGCTTCGTTGTTCAAGAGCAATGGCGGAAAAAGGTGAAGATCGTGCTGCTCCATCAGATTCTACAGCCTGAAACATTAGCACTCAGGTCAAATGATCTGTGCTTCTATACATTTGATGGTGCTTTTATCTGCAAGGACTGTAAACTTTATGCCAACAGACCTTTTGTCGTGATACAACATTTATGATGCTGCCAAAGGCTGCAATAATTACGACGCTATTTTTGTATAGTGTAGGTTTATCTTAGTAATGTATTCGGCCGAAAGCTTCATAGGAGCCCAACATGCCAACATTCGTCGGGCCCATTCCAATTGGGCTAAAAACGATTATGGGCCGGAATTTGCATGTAGCCCACTAAAAATATCTGGGCCTAAATCAGCATAAGATTTCATATTTTTCTGGTAGGCTCGTGCCCATAGTGGGCCTTTAACAGGCCTAAACATAATTTGGGCCCTCAGTAACAATAGGCCATTTACAAGTGTAAATATCTCGAGCCCATAAAAAACATGGGCCTTTAAAAGACCAAAAGTGAGATTGGGCCCATTTACAATGCAGATCTTTCACAGGCCGAAATTCGGACGGGCCGTAAATGCGCCGACCTAATACACGGGCCTTTGACAGACCGGAAGTTCGGTCGGGCTAGATTATCATCATTTTTATATGGACCGTTAATGGGCCCGATGTGACGTTGGGCCACATATGGCCCATGGATTTCGTCCGACATTAACAGGTCGAAAATCACAACAGGCCGAAAGTGGCCCAAATCTATAGTGGGCCTCTAATAGGCCGAATGTCAGACATGGCCGAATAGGACCCAAATCCTTCAAGGTCGTTTATGGGCCGAAAGTTTCAATGGCCTGTAAATGGGCCCAAATGAAGCAGGACCTTTAACAGACCGGAAATACACCGGGCCGTAATTCGGCCCATACACTTAGCGGACTGTTAACGAGCCAGAAGTGACCATGGGCCACGATGATGACAAGTTTAGGACAGGCCATTGACGGGCCGATTTCACACTATCCGTACGGTCCTTAACTGAGAATGTTGGGCCTTTAGCTGGGCCGGCCCATTATGGTCCGCAAAATCTCGTGGGCCTTTAGCTGGGCCATCCCATTATGGCCCACAAAATCTCGCGGGCCTTTAGCTGGGCCGGCCCATTATGATATGCAAAATCTCGTGGGCCTTTTGCTGGGCTGGCCCATTATGGATCGCAAAATCTTGTGGGCCTTTAGTTGGGCCGGCCCATTTAAACTTTATGGGCCACTTTTGGGCCGGTCCACGTGTCAACATATCATAGGCACATCTCGCCCATTGGATAAGTGACACCTGTGCCAATGCGGAGCTGACACGTGTTTCCGTCAGCCAATCAGAATTTTACACGTGGAAAATCCCCATTGGTCCGGGCTGTTAACGGGTTATCGGATCCAAAACCGGACCCGATAGCTTAACGGC
Source organism: Triticum aestivum (assembly GCF_018294505.1). Taxonomy (NCBI): domain Eukaryota; kingdom Viridiplantae; phylum Streptophyta; class Magnoliopsida; order Poales; family Poaceae; genus Triticum; species Triticum aestivum. The sequence goes on along the minus strand of NC_057805.1, from coordinate 408,980,108 downwards.
GTTCCGTTACGGTGGATGCCACGTGTCGGTCACCCTTGACGAAAGCACTTCTGTGACGCGCGATTTATCGTCATGGAAGTGGACACTTTCGTGATGATAATTTTGGTAATGTCATGGAACACTTCTACGACAACACAGGTATGACTATCTTCATTCTGTCATAAATTTGTCATGGATGTACATGCATGACAGAAAACGTGACCTACTATGAGAAACGCGTATCATCACGGAAGTGTATTTTTTTGTAGTGTTACTACCGAACCTCGTAGGTCAACCAGAGTAAGATCCGCACCAGGGTGGTACGGTAATCCTGTTCTGGAGGTCATGTTACTTGACCATGACGAACCTACGAACTATGAGGAAGCGATGATGAGCCCAGATTCCGCAAAATGGCTTGAGGCCATGAAATCTGAGATGGGATCCATGTATGAAAACAAAGTATGGACTTTGGTTGACTTGCCCGATGATCAGCAAGCCATAGAGAATAAGTGGATCTTCAAGAAGAAGACTGACGCTGACGGTAATGTTACTGTCTACAAAGCTCGACTTGTTGCGAAAGGTTTTCGAGAAGTTCAAGGAGTTGACTACGATGAGACCTTCTCACCCGTAGCGATGCTTAAGTCCGTCTGAATCATGTTAGCAATTGCCACATTTTATGATTATGAAATTTGGCAAATGGATGTCAAAACTGCATTCCTAAATGGATTTCTGGAAGAAGAGTTGTATATGATGCAACCCGAAGGTTTTATCTATCCAAAGGATGCTAACAAAGTGTGCAAGCTCCAGCGATCCATTTATGGGCTGGTGCAAGCATCTCGGAGTTGGAATAAACGTTTTGATAGTGTGATCAAAGCATATGGTTTTATATAGACTTTTGGAGAAGCCTGCATTTACAAGAAATTGAGTGGGAGCTCTGTAGCATTTCTAATATTATATGTGGATGACATATTGTTGATTGGAAATGATATAGAATTTTTGGATAGCATAAAAGGATACTTGAACAAGAGTTTTTCAATGAAAGACCTCGGTGAAGCTGCTTATATATTGGGCATGAAGATCTATAGAGAAAGATCAAGACGCTTAATTGGACTTTCACAAAGCACATACCTTGATAAAGTTTTGAAGAAGTTCAAAATGGATCAAGCAAAGAAAGGGTTCTTGCCTGTGTTACAAGGTGTGAAGTTGAGTCGAACTGAATGCCCGACCACTGCAGAAGATAGAGAGAAAATGAAAGTCATTCCCTATACTTCAGCCGTAGGTTCTATCATGTATGCAATGCTGTGTACCAGACCTGATGTGTGCCTTGCTATTAGTTAGAAGGGAGGTACCAAAGTAATCCAGGAGTGGATCACTGGACAGCGGTCAAGAACATCCTGAAATACCTGAAAAGGACTAAGGATATGTTTCTCGTTTATGGAGGTGACAAAGAGCTCGTCGTAAATGGTTACATCGATGCAAGCTTTGACACTGATCCGGATGACTCTAAGTCGCAAACCGGATATGTGTTTATATTGAACGGTTGAGCTATTAGTTGGTGCAGTTCTAAGCAAAGCATCGTGGCGGGATCTACGTGTGAAGCGGAGTACATAGCTTCTTCGGAAGCAGCAAATGAAGGAGTCTGGATGAAGGAGTTCATATCCGATCTAGGTGTAATACCTAGTGCATCGGGTCCAATGAAAAATCTTTTGTGATAATACTAGTGCACTTGCCTTGGCAAAGGAATCCAGATTTCACAAGAGAACCAAGCACATCGAGAGACGCTTCAATTCCATCCGCGATCAATTCAAGGAGGGAGACATAGAGATTTGCAAGATACATACGGATCTGAATGTTGCAGACCCGTTGACTAAGCCTCTCTCACAAGCAAAACATGATCAGCACCAAGACTCCATGGGTGTTAGAATCATTAATCTGTAATCCAGATTATTGACTCTAGTGCTAGTGGGAGACTGAAGGAAATATGCCCTAGAGGCAATAATAAAGTTGTTATTTATATTTCCTTATATCATGATAAATGTTTATTATTCATGCTAGAATTGTATTAACCGGAAACTTAGTACATGTGTGAATACATAGACAAACTGAGTGGCACTAGTATGCCTCTACTTGACTAGATCGTTAATCAAAGATGGTTAAGTTTCCTAAGCATAGACATGAGTTGTCATTTGATGAACGGGATCACATCATTAGAGAATGATGTGATTGACAAGACCCATCCGTTAGCTTAGCATGATGATCATTTAGTTTGTTGCTATTGCTTTCTTCATGACTTATACATGTTCCAATGACTATGAGATTGTGCAACTCCCGAATACCGGAGGAACACTTAGGGTGTGCTATCAAATGTCACAACGTAACTGGGTGATTATAAAGATGCTCTACAGGTGTCTCCCATGGTATTTGTTGAGTTGGCATAGATCGAGATTAGGATTTGTCACTCCAATTGTCGGAGAGGTATCTCTGGGCCCTCTCGGTAATGCACATCACTATAAGCCTTGCAAGCAATGTGACTAATGAGTTAGTTACGGGATGATGCATTACGGAATGAGTAAAGAGACTTACCGGTAACGAGATTGAACTAGGTATTGAGATACCGATGATCGAATCTCGGGTAAGTAACATACCGATAACAAAGGGAACAACGTATGTTGTTATGCGGTTTGACCGATACAGATCTTCGTAGAATATGTGGGAGCTAATATGAGCATCCAGGTTCTGCTATTGGTTATTGACCGGAGATGAGTCTCGGTCATGTCTACATAGTTCTCGAACCTATAGGGTCCGCACGCTTAACGTTCGATAACGATCGGTATTATGAGTTTATGTGTTTTGATGTACCGAAGGTTGTTCGGAGTCCCGGATGTGATCACGGACATGATGAGGAGTCTCGAAATGGTTGAGACATAAAGATTGATATATTGGACGATGTTATTCGGACACCGGATCACCGGATAAATATCGGAGTGCCGGGGGGTTATCGGAACCCCCGGGGGAACTAATGGGCCAACATGGGCCTTAGTGGAGAGAGAGGAGGGCAGCCAGGGCAGGCCGCGCCCCCTTGGAGTCCGAATAGGACAAGGGAAGGGGGGCGGTGCCCCCTTTCCTTCTCCCTCTCTCCCTCTCCTTCCTTCCCCCTCTCTTCCCTTGATGGAAACCTAGTAGGAGTAGGATTCCTAGTAGGAATCCTACTTGGGGCGCGCCCCAGGAGGGCCGGCCGGCCTCCCCCTTGCTCCTTTATATACGGGGACAGGGGGCACCCTAGAACACACAAGTCAACAGTTGTTTTAGCCGTGTGCGGTGCCCCCCTCCATAGATTTCCACCTCAGTCATATCATTGTAGTGCTTAGGTGAAGCCCTGCGTCGGTAACTTCATCATCACCGTCATCGCGCCATCGTGCTGACGAAACTCTCCCTCGGCACTCAGCTGGATCAAGAGTTCGAGGGACGTCAACGAGCTGAACGTGTGTAGATCGCGGAGGTGCCGTGCGTTTGGTACTTGATCGGTTGGATCGCGAAGACGTTCGACTACATCAACCGCGTTACTTAACGCTTCCGCTTTTGGTCTACGAGGGTACGTGGACACACTCTCCCGCTCATTGCAATGCATCACATAGATAGATCTTGCGTGATCGTAGGTATTTTTTTTGAAATACCACGTTCCCCAACACCCGCGGCGTGCAGCTCGTCCGGGAGGAGTTCACGCGCCATGCTCCACGAGCGGAGTTCCCTGCTACGCTTCTCCTCGTCCCTTCCTTCTCACCCGCCTCCTCCATCATTTCCCTCTCTCACCTGACCCCTTTCTCTCTCTCGTAGGCGGTCGGACGCCCCATCCCCGCTGGATCTCATCTCCCGCGCTCGCGGCCAGAGGCTAGATCCCATCCCCCGCTCCAGCAGTGCGGCGGCGCTGTGCCGCTTGTTTCAACTAGCGACCGCAGAAGCCTGGACAACTCTTGTTGCTGGGTTTTTTCAAAAGTAAAGGATATGTCCGTTTGAAATGGGTACGCTCGCATTGGCGCACAAGTCGGCACTAAATAAAAGGCAAACAAATAGTCCGCTTGGCCGACCCAAACAGACAAAACAGACAAAACGCGGACATGATTTGGGTCACTTCGTCGGAGTTGCCCTAAGCGGCACAACTATTTTTGGGTGGGACTCAACCTATGAACCGTGCGAGGGGCAAACCGAGGGGGGAGTGGGGTGGGGGAGGGCGCGAGTTTCTGCCTCATTTAGCTCGGGCGAAAGACTGGCGAGAAGACTAGGAGAGGATTCTGTAGAAAAATCGGATTGACCCTGCATCGCTCCCCGCACGGGCGAGTCTGGTGGCGGCGGCGCCCGTCCTTCTCCTTCCCCCGACCCTCCTTTTTCCCGCTGCCATTGCAGGCCGAAGCCATCGGAGCAAAGCTCCTCGCGGTGCCTGGCGGCAGGGCTCCTATCCTTCGCGCCTGAACATCTGAGGCGGGGTAAATCGTTCGTGTGGGAGCTTCGTGCTTGTGTAGGGCGCGGCGGCGCGACGCGGGCTCTGCCACAGTGGCGTGTGCATGGTGTTGCGGCTACGGTACAACAGACATGGGACGGCGTGGTGACTACATGGTCGGGCGAGGCGTGCCTGGCCAAGAGGCGGCGGCGGCTAGGCGGCGCTCCGTTCTGGCGGCGGCGTCCTTCTCTGGTGTGGTCTCGTCAGGCGGCGCAAGCTGCGACAATCCAAAGGCTGCCGCCTGCCGGCCATCGATGGAGGCGGCTAGTGATGGCTGACAATGGAGTCCGATCTGGATCGATCGGTTCTACTTCGCTGAGGGGATGAAGGGTCTCTGCCGGAGTACTGGCGGCGGCATACGTCTTCATGGCGAAGCTCCGCGCGGTTCCAGCCAGCCGCGAGATTAGGACGACGCAGCTTCCGGTGAAAAACCGCGCCTGACTGCGGTCTTGGCGGACGATGGAGGCGTCCCTGACATCGTTTCCTTCTCAAGGCATCATTGTTGTAGGTCACGTTAACTCGATCGGGATGTTCCGAGGGAAACCCTAGATCTGGGTCAACCGGATGACGGCGCCTTCGGTGTCCTTCTCTCTCCTGGGGGCATTGTTTTGGAGCAAGTGCTGGCTAGAGGGGACAAGATGAGGAGCAGTGTTACATCTACCGCAGGGCCAAAGGCGGATCCCAGCGGCATGGCGCTGCGGAGTTTCGGTGACGGGCGCATGTGGATGGATACGCGCATGATGGTTGATGACCCACAAGTATAGGGGATCTATCGTAGTCCTTTCGATAAGTAGGAGTGTCGAACCCAATGATGACCCACAAGTATATGGGATCAATTGTAGCCTTTTCTATAAGTAAGAGTGTCGAACCCAACGAGGAGCAGAAGGAAATGACAAGTGGTTTTCAGCAAGGTAATGTCTGCAAGCGCTGAAATTGTAAGTAACAGCGTAGTTTGATAGCAAGATAATTTGTAACGAGCAAGTAACGATAGTAGTAAAAAAAGTGCAGCAAGGTAGCCCAATCCTTTTGATGCAAAGGACAGGCCAAAACGGTCTCTTATGATAAGCAAAGTGTTCTTGAGGGTACACGGGAATTTCATCTAGTCACTTCCATCATGTTGGTTCGATTTGTGTTCGCTACTTTGATAATTTGATATGTGGGTGGATTGGTGCTTAGGTGCTGTTCTTACTTGAACAAACCTCCTACTTAGGATTAACCCCCTCGCAAGCATCCGCAACTATGAGAAAAGTATTAAGAATAAATTCTAACCATAGCATTAAACTTTTGGATCCAATCGGTCCCTTACGGAATAGCGCATAAACTAGGGTTTAAGCTTCTGCCACTCTCTCAACCCATCATCTAATAACTACTCCACAATGCTTTCCCTTAGGCCCAAATATGGTCATGTAGTCGATGTTCACATGACACCACTAAGGGAATCACAACATATATACTATCAAAATGTCAAACACATATCAAGTTCACATGATTACTCGCACCAAGATTTTTCCCGTGACCTCAAGAACAAAAGTAACTACTCACAAATGATAATCATGCTCAAGATCAAAGGGGTATTAAACAGAATATTGGATCTGAACATATAATCTTCCACCAAATAAACCATATACTAATCAACTAAAATATGTAATCAACACTACTAGTCACCCCCAAGTACCAATCTATAGTTCCAGTACAAAGATTGAACATAAGAGATGAACTAGGGTTTGAGAGGAAATAGTGTTATTGAAGATGTTGATGGAGATTGCCCTCCCCAAGATGGGACAGTTGTTGGTGATGATGATGACGATGATTTCCCCCTCCGGGAGGGAAGTTTCCCCGGCGGAATAGCTCCGCCAGAGGGCAAAAGTGCTCCTGCCCAAGTTCTGCCTCGAGACGGCGGCGCTTCGTCCCGAAAGTCCTATCCCTATTTCTTCTAGGTCAAAATGACTTATATACCAGAAGATGGGCACCGGAGGTGGGCTGGGATGAGCACCACCCACCAGGGTGCGCCTGGGGGGCCAGGCGCGCCCTGGTGTCTTGTGCTCACCAGGTGGCCCCCCTCCGGTGGTTATTTTGTCCAGTATTTCTTATTTATTCCATAAAAACTCCTTGTGAAGTTTCAGCTCATTTGGAGTTGTGCAGAATAGGTGGCCTGACGTAGCTTTTTCAGGTCCAGATTTTCAGCTGCTGGAGTTCTCCCTCTTTGTGTGAACCTTGCATATTATGAGAGAAAAGGCATTAGAATTATTCCAAAAATCATTATTATGAATAATAGTAGGTAAACGTGATGCAAAATGGACGTATCACCCAACGAGGAGCAGAAGGAAATGACAAGCAGTTTTCAGCAAGGTATTTTCTGCACACACTGAAATTATCGGTAATAGATAGTTTGGTAGTCAGATAATTCGTAACGGGTAACAAGTAACAAGTGTTGAAAAGGTGTAGCAAGGTGGTCCAATACTTTTTGTAGCAAAGGATAAGCCTGGACGAACTCTTATATAAAGCAAAGCGCTCCCGAGGACACATAGGAATTATCATCAATCTAGTTTTCATCATGCTCATATGATTCACGTTCGTTACTTTGATAATTTGATATGTGGGTGGACGGTGCTTGGGTGTTGTCCTTACTTGGACAAGCCTCCCACTTATGATTAACCCCTCTCGCAAGCATCCACAACTACGAAAGAAGAATTAAGATAAATCTAACCATAGCATGAAGCATGTGGATCCAAATCAGCCCCTTACGAAGCAACACATAAACTAGGGTTTAAGCTTCTGTCACTCTAACAACCATCATCTACTTATTAATTCCCAATGCCTTCTCCTAGGCCCAAATCATGGTGAAGTGTCATGTAGTCGACGTTCACATAACACCGCTAGAGGAAAGACAACATACATCTCATCACAATATCGAACGAATACCAAATTCACATGATTACTTATAACAAGACTTCTCCCATGTCTTCAGGAACAAATATAACTACTCAAAAAGCATGTTCATGTTCAAGATCAGAGGGGTAATAAATATCATTAAGGATCTGAACATATGATCTTCCACCAAGCAAACCAACTAGCATCAGCTACAAGGAGTAATCAACACTACTAGCAACCCACAGGTACCAATCTGAGGTTCTGAGGCAAAGATTGGATACAAGAGATGAACTAGGGTTTTGAGAGGAGATGGTGCTGATGAAGATGTCGATGGAGATTGACCCTCCCTCGATGAGAGGACCGTTGGTGATGACGATGGCTTTGATTTCCCCCTCCCGAAGGGAAGTTCCCTGGCAGAATCGCTCTGCGGGAGCTCTAGATTGCTTCTGCCCAGGTTCCGCCTCAAGACGGCGGTGCTTCGTCCCGAAAGCTCGCTTCTTATTTTTTCTAGGTCAAAACCCTACATATAGCAGAAGATGGGCACCAGACGATGCCCAGGGTGCCGACAAGCCCTGGGGGTAGGGCGCGCCCCCAGGCTTGTGGCCACCTGGTGGGTACCCTTCTGTAGTTTCTTTGCCCAATATTTTTTATATATTTCAAAACAATTCTCCGTAAAGTTTCAGGACTTTTGGAGTTGTGCAGAATAGGTATCTCAGGTTTGCTCCGTTTCGGTCCAGAATTCCAGCTGCCGGTATTCTCCCTCTTCATTTTAATCTTGCAAATTAAGAGAGAAAAGGCATAAGTATTGTACCATAATGTGAAATAACAGTCCATAATGCAATAAATATCAACATAAAAACATGATGCAAAATGGATGTATCAATGGTGGTGTTTTTTTGGCGCCATGGTGGCGTCGACGGCAGGCCTGGCAAGGTCGGTGCGTCAATACCTGCTTTGGAGATGGATCGGTGGAAGACGGCAGCGACAGCCTCTGAGAGTTCGCCGGACCGGTGTGTGACCCAGTCCCGACATTGTGGCTTGGTTGGGGCATCAGACTTTAGATGTTGAGCTTCGGTGCGATTTCTGTTTGGTATCCGGCTCGGACATTCGGCGCCCCTTTATCAAGGGGATAGGAGTAGCAACAGGTGTTGCCAAGATGATGGCTTCACGCTTACTGATGTACGTATTACTTTGTAAGGTCTATGTGAATAATTAATAAAATGATTGCATGCATCACCGCTTGCTTCCATCTACAATATGCGTGTATTAGGGAATTTGTAATCTAAAAGATTGGAATTTTGTCCATCTTCCACTAAAAAATATATTCCCATTTTGGTTTTAAATTATCATCAAAAATATATTTGATAATGTATATTAGGGAATTTTTAATCTACTCACTCTGTTGCACAATGTGGTGCATATTTCGTTTTTAGAAAGTTAAACAAGTCTATATTGGACCAAAATTGTAGGAAAAATATCAATATCATGAGGTATACTTTTATTTTAACTATTCAGTGTTTTAGATATTGATAGTTTACTTATTTATTTAAGTTGGGATTTTGGGGGGGGGGGCAAATTTGAGTTGGGATGTTGATAGTTTAGTCTATAAACTTGATCAAACATAGGCATGTTTGACTTTCTAAAAAACACATATGAAATACATTGTAGAATGTTGGAAATACAATAAAGGAAATTTGTCATCTTTCCTTAAAATGAGCAATATGTCCATTTTTATTTTAAGTTTAATCGTCAGAAAAGTTTGATCATGTATCCCAGCATATGTTGGCATGACGTCTTTCTGTACGGTTTTGATGAGAGGGTGATATTGAATGGATGGCATGGTGGGGAAATGCCATGGTGCAAAAGTATCCTTGTCTTGAAAATTTCAAGAAAAATTATATATGTAAACCGGCAAAGTGTTCGGCTGAGATTTATATCTGATGGTGCGTGAATTGACCAAATTTCACCCATTAATACGTGCATTTTGGTGTAACTCACAAAAACAATAGAGTACATTTACATAGTATTTTGCGTCTATCATATTTATTGTGGGAAATTAACTTGATACTAACTTGATAAATAAGAGGCTTAGGGCATCTCTGATGCGGCTTGAACTACGTCGGTATTTCCCCAAAAAGGAAGGGATGATGCAACACAACTATGGTAGGTATTTCCCTCAGTGATGAGAACAAGGTTATCGAACCAGTAGGAGAACCACGCAACACTACGTGAACGGTACCTGCACACGTAGAACAAATACTTGCAACCCGACGTAAGAGAGGGGTTGTCAATCGCTCGCGGGTAAAAGGATATGTAAAATTATAGTAGATTGGATAAATAGATCTCGCGGGAACGCGAGATAAAATAAATAAAAATAAATTGCAGCAAGGTATTTTTGTGTTTTTGGATTAATAGATATGATAATAAAAGAAAATAAAAATATATCTCGAAGCAAATATAATAAAGAAGAGATCCGGGGGGCGTAGATTTCACTAGTGGCTTCTCTCGAGAAAAATAGCATACAGCGGGTAAACAAATTACTGTTGGGAAATTGATAGAACTTCAAATAATCATGACGATATCCAGGCAATGATCATTATATAGGCATCCCGTCCAAGATTAGTAGACCGACTCCTGCCTGCATATACTACTACTACTACTACTCCACACATCGACCGCTATCCAGCATGTATCTAGTGTATTAAGTTCATGGAGAAATGGAGTAATGCAATAAGAACGATGACATGATGTAGATAAGATCTATTTATGTGGAAATAGATCCCATCATGTTATCCTTAATAGCAACGATACATACGTGACGGTTCCCCTTCGGGGATCAAGCACCGTAAGATCGAACCCATCACAAAGCACTTCTTCCCATGGCAAGAAAAATCGATCAACTAAACGAAGATTCGAAGAAGAAATACGAGGCTATAAGTAATCATGCATATAGAGATCAAAAGACTCAAATAACTTTCATGGATAAAAACGTAGATCTGATCATAAACTCAAAGTTCATCGGACCCTAACAAACACACCGCAAAAAGAGTTACATCAAATAGATCTCCAAGAGACCATTGTATTGAGAATCAAAAGAGAGAGAGGAAGCCATCTAGCTACTAACTACGGACCCGTAGGTCTACAATGAACTACTCACACATCATCGGAGAGGCACCAAAGAGGATGATGAACCTGTCGGATTCAGGGTTCCGCAGACCCTTGAGAGGTTCGAACTCTGGGGTGCGCACGAAGAACTCTCTCCTCCTAGTCTGCCCGCTAAACAATCCCACGGCCTAGCTCGACGAACCCAAAGAATAAGAGACATAGGGGTTTATCCTGGTTCGGGCCACCTTGCGGTGTAATACCCTACTCCAGCTTTGTGTTTGATTGACTCGAGGGGCCGAGGATGAACTAGAACAGTGGATGAACAACCTCAGGAGGTGAGGTGTTCTTGAGCTCGATGAGCTAGTGAGATGGCCTTGGTGGAATGGCTCGATCTCCCGACCCCCCCATCCATGGCGGTGGCTAAGTCCTATTTATAGTGGCCTTGGTCCTCTTCCCAAATGTAGGCGGGAAGGGATCCCATAACGACCAAATTTGAAGGGAGACAACTGGTACAAGTTATCCTGACCAAGTAGTCTTCGCCTGCCAAAGGCTCTGGTGGTGACACTGCTATGGGCTCCGTGATGACCTCCGTCCTGCCATCCTGCTTGTCTTGGTCTTGTTGCACCGATAACGAAACCTTTGCTTGATTCCTCGGGACTCTACGCCTGCGCTTGCCTCCTTAGCACCAAAGCGGAAACTGGTACACTACGCCCGCTGGCACCCGCCTGGCCTTGGTCGTCATGGCTCACGTCACGTGAACCTCGCGAGGTGCACCCTGCATAGATATCTCTGCTCCCCGGGAGCCAGCCTAGCGAGGCAGCCACCAGGGAGGTCTTGGTGTCATCCGCCTCGCGAGGCTTGGCCCCTCGCGAGGGTCTTGAGTTCTTGCTGCTGAAGCTGGGCCGTACTGGGCCGTTGATGGAGCCACGCCACGGGCCACATGCAGGCAAGTCTGGGTACCCCTGTTCCCAGGACGCCGAGAGTACCCCCCGGCCCAAGGCGCGCTCGGACTTGGCTTCGAGGCAAAGCCAAAGGGCAAGTGCGGATCTCCGCGGGCCCCAACTGCCTGCGGCCTCAGCAGATGCGTGGCGATTGATGGGACGTGGGCGCCTCTGCTTTCCCATGATGCCTTGGCAACCATACTCGCCTGACAAAAGGTTGGCGCACGCTACAGAGTCTTCATTGCCTTCCTTCGCCTTGCTCCAGATCCCCTTCTCCTTCTCGCCCCAAGAGATCCCAGATCCGCCAGAACTCCTCCCCGAGCTTGCAGCCAATGGCGTCCGACAAGGCGAAGGTCGCGCGCTCGCCCTCCTGGTTCGAGCCTGCCTTGTGTGCACCTATAGTCTCGGGGAAGAACCTCGCCGCCGTGCTCCTAATGACGGCGGGCGGCAGCAACGAGGGGAGAGAGATCGCGCTCCGGGTCGGCTCCGCCGAGCCGGAGGCCTCGGGCAGTACCTTCTATCCTTTCTTCATGCACAACGTCTTCACGGGGCTGGTCCCTCCTTTCTCTGATTTCTTCTATGCTTTCCTCAGCCATTACAATCTCCACGCCCTCCATCTTCATCCCAACTCCGTCCTCCTCCTGTCGATCTTTGCCTTTTACTTCGAGGTATTTCTGGGGGTGATGCCGTCGGTGGCGCTGCTTCGCCATTTCTTCTACCTCCGGAACAAGGAGGGCCAGTGCTCCGGGTGCGTCAACTTCGTCGCAGCCAATGGGACCAACGCAATCGCAAGAGCCGGGAAGAAGGTGGAGGGCTTCAGGAACAAGTATGTTCTCATGGATGCCAAGAGCTCCTATCGTCGGCTGGCGCCGGCGACGGGGATGCCAGCGCCTCACGAGGGGTGGACTAGCGCGAAGCTCACCGACCCCCGGGCGGAGTAGCTGCTGGTGAGGATGGCGGCTGACCTGAAGCCACATGAAGGTACAGATGCTTACAGGGGCCATGATCGTCAAGGAGTTTCTGACGCAGCGCCTGGCTCCGCTCCAGACGCGTTCGCACCCCCTGTGGAAGCTCGCGGACGAGGGAGGCGACCTTCGCCTGCGCTCGGACGCCTTGTCCGACGAGGAGCTGGACAAGGCCCTCCACCTCCTGGTCGGGGAGGACCAAGGGTACCCACCAGATACTCATCTTCCTCTGTATCGCCACGCAAACGGGGCGGAGATCGCCGCCGCCATGCCCGTCTTCAACGAGCGCGGGCTCGTGCCATCGGTGCCCACCGGAGCCCCGGTGTTATTGTCCTCCGGTGAGTCCGGCCAGGAGGAGGGGTCGGACTCGAAGGCGACCCAGGAGGGGGCGGGGGAGACTTCTCCTCCGTGCCTGGCCGATTCCTCCGTGCCTGGCCGATCTCGCCCGCACCCTCCCCGATGACGACGACGTCGACAAGCATCTGGTGAGGGAATCGCCGCACCCCGCCGGGGTCACCACGAGGTCTAAGGGCACCCCCCCGAAGAAGCCGTAGACCAGGGTCCCAAAGAAGGGCAGGTCGGTGCTGATCCCCCAAGGCGGTGCCTCTGCTTTCTCACCGGCCGGCACCGCTGCGGATCCGGCCACCGCACCCTTATCTGCTCCTGGGGCTCGCGCATCGGTGCCCCAGGCCGTAAAGGCTTCAGGCTTGGTGCTTCAGAAGAGGGCGAGGGAGTATACTGTCGTGGACCAGTAAGTGCTTCGCCATGGTCTTTTGTTCTTGCCCTTGCCATAGTTTCTTGATGCTTCTTCCTTGTACTGCCAGGCCAACGCCGATGGTGAAGAAGAAGAAGGGGACGGCCGGGACCTCTGAGACCCAGCAGCCTGATGTCGGTGTCAAAACCGGCGGATCTCGGGTAGGGGGTCCCGAACTGTGCGTCTAAGGCGGATGGTAACAGGAGGCGGGGGACACAATGTTTACCCAGGTTCAGGCCCTCTCGATGGAGGTAATACCCTACTTCCTGCTTGATTGATCTTGATGATATGATTATTACAAGAGTTGATCTACCACGAGATCGTAGAGGCTAAACCCTAGAAGCTAGCCTATGGTATGATTGTTGTTGTCCTATGGACTAAACCCTCCGGTTTATATAGACACCGGAGGGGGCTAGGGTTACACAGAGTCGGTTACAAGGGAGGAGATCTACATATCCGTATTGCCAAGCTTGCCTTCCACACCGGAGGGGACACGGGACGAAGTCTTCAATCTTGTATCTTCATAGTCCAACAGTCTGGCAGAAGTATGTAGTCCGGCTATCCGAGGACCCCCTAATCCAGGACTCCCTCAGCTGCCGCGACCGTGCCACCTCCGGCGCAGAAGGACGGCGATGGCCCTCGCGCCTCAGCGACCGGGTCATCCTCCCGAGATTCGGAGGCCCGGCCTCAGGAGAAGGCGATCCCCCTGGCCACGCCGGCTCCGGAGGCACCCGCCCACAGCTTGCCTGCTGAGGCTCCGAAGGCTTAGGAGCCCCTGGCCTCTTCTGCTGCCGCCAACTTGCAGGCCTTGGCGCCGACGCTGCCTCGCCCTCTTCCCATCACGCCGCTGGGCCGCGATCCTTCTGCTTTGCCTGACACTCTGGAGGAGGCTCTTTCCGCGCTGACCCAGCTTCGGGACGACCTTCAAGGTGCCGACCGTCGCCTGGCGTCAGGGCGCCTGGAGTTGATCTCGGGGTGGCTGCGATCCGACGCGTCTGTCAGGGCGGCATGGAGCCAAGCCATAGCAGCCTCCGAGGAAGGTCACTGGCCTGGCCGCGGCTGCCCGTGACGTGGCGTTGAAGGATGCTGAGACTGCCAAGGAATGCAGCCGGTTGGTGGAGGCCGAGCTGGAGACCATGCACAACAAGCGCACCTTCGAGGCTCGTCAACGCGAGGCATGGGAGGAGAATATGAGGGCTCGAGAGGACGCGGTCGCCGGTCGTGACACCGAGCTAGAGCAATCGGCATGGGCGTAGGCCACGGAGCATAGCTGCCTGGAGAAGCTGAAGGAGGATGTGGAGGCAAAGAAGGTCCAGCCGAAAGCCAAGGCGAAGGTTCTTGTTGAAGATCATGCGGCCTTCAAATTTCTTGAGCTGAAGTCCCGTGAGGCATTGCAGGAGCTCTACGGGAAGGGCTTGAAGAAGTCGTTGGTGACTCATGAGGAAGGCCACGCCGAGCTACTCCCTAAGCTCGTCACAGTGCTCGAGGGCATTGTTAATGGGATCAGCCCCATGGTGGAGGGGAGGCCCGCGCACTCTTCGCTTCGGCTTTGACGCACGTCTTCAGCCACCTTCATCTTCGCGATCCTGGCGTCGACCTCAGTGCTCTGCTTGAGCCTGTGGACGAGGAGCACTGCGCAGCCGCTGCCGAAGCCATTAAGGACGAGGTGGAGGCCCTGCTGGAGAAGTTCCTAGCCGTCGACCCCGCGCCCCCGGCCGATGGTGCCGCCGACCCTACGGCCACGGCTGACGGCATGGGCGACAGCAGCGCCCAAGGCTGAAGAGAAGGCTTGCTGGCGGCGCTTCTCTCCACTTTTATTTCCTGCAACATGCATCGTGCCTCGTGGAGGCGTTAAAACTTATGCTTGGTATTCGGAGAACAATATGTCTTGTAATAATTTGCTAAGATTCTGCGATTTCCTTCCCGTTGCTTTAGTGTTCTGCGTCGGCAGGGCCCGACCCCGCGCGTGCCTTAGCCGCCGTTGGGTCGTCCGGATCACCAGGACGGGACCAAGGGGCTACGTGACCAGTTAGGCTCCTGAGGCGCAATGCTCAGGAGTCCCCCTTGATGTACAAACAGCCTTCGAGAAGGAGATGCGAGAGTAGGCCTTAGCGTTCTGCGTCGGCAGGGCCCGGCCCCGCACATGCCTCAGCCGCCATTGGGTCGTCCGGATTGCTAGGACGAGACCAAGGGGTGAGGGGCTACGTGACCAGTTAGGCTCCTGAGACGTGATGCTCAGGAGTCCCCCTTGACGTACGAACAGACCTCCATACATGTCCTCGCTGAGGTCCCGCTCGGGAGGTGCGTGCGACGACCAGGTCCGAGGGACCTGGCAGGACGGCGTACGTCAGACATGACCTGAGCGCAGCCCCCGTGCCCAGCCCCCTCACGCGACTCTCCGGAGGGGAAAGTGTTGCGATGAGGCCGGACGCCAAGCCTGACGGCTCCGTGAGGTTGATACGGCCATGGGACCGCCCTCAGTTGTTTATCACCAACGCGGAGCATGGCGCTTCCGCACTTGCACGAGCATAGCCGCTCCTCGACCGTGTTGACTGCCAGCACGGAGCATGGTGCTTTCACTGGTGCGTGGGTGGGGGCTCCCTTTGAGTGGAACCCCCGGGCATGTACAGCCCTGCCCTGACACGTGGCTTGCACAACAGGGCTAGACGAGGTGTGTTTAGGCACTCGTGAGCCAGTGCGGGGCTCACGAGGCCCTACCTCAAGGCGGGTTGCGCCTGAGCTTGATTCTTGACGGCTGTGGTGGCCCTGCGAGATGGTTAGACAGCCTGCGCCGAATGAATCTCCTGAGATAATCACATCTATTATATATAAAAAGTGCTTGACGGGTTAATCAGAAAAAAGATAAATATGCTAGAAATTACCACAATAATTAGAAACATCTGATCGTTGATTTGGTGGACCCATAACTTAAAAGACGTAATTAATGGATTAGATCTAAGAGCCCTCCATCTAAAAAAAACATCTATCCTTAGCCTGTACGTGCTGTTGAAAAACAACGTACACACATTATATCTTTCTACATGTCCATTTAAATAAACCTTAGCATCTGCGTGCTGTTCAAAAAAAAAAGAGCGCTCCATCTAAAAAAAAAACTACAACCTTAGCATGTACGTGTTGTTCAAAATAAATGAGCACTCCCTCTCAAAAAAAAAAAAAAAAACTACAGCTATCCTTAAATTGTACGTGTTGTTAAAAAAAAACATACACACCTTATATCTCTCTACATGTCCATTTAAATAAACCTTGCACGTTCGTGTTGTTAAAAAGAATGAGCCCTCCATCTAAAAAAAACCTACGGCTATACTTAGCATGTACGTGTTGTTGAAAATAGAAACCGTACACTCCTTATATCTTTCAAAATGTCTCTTTAAATAAACCTCTGCATGTTCGTGCTGTTAAAAAAATGTACGTAAAAAATATACACCTTATATCTTTCTACATGTTCCTTTAAATAAACCTTAGCATGTACGTGTTGTTCAAAAAAAAATGTACGTACACACCTTGGGTATTTCCACATGTCCCTTTAAATAAACTTAGCATGTATGTGCTGTTAAAAAAGCTTACGTAAACACCTTGTGTATTTCTACATGTCCCTTAAATAAAAAAACTAGAAGATCTTACATAACTACATGTAAACCTGGTGGATCCGATTTATCCTATGTACACATCTTATATCTATCTCTAAGTCTTAAAAAAAACAAAAAATGTACATCTTACATCTATCTCCAAGTCCGTTTAAAAAAACTAAAAGAAAAAACTACTAGATCTCACGTCCTAATAAAAGAAAAAACTACCACATCTCATGTTCTGGATCTCTGTCTCTCAGAAAAGAGAAGAAACAAAAAAGCTACTACATCTCATGTACAAAAAAATAGTACTAGATCTCACGTCCTAAAAAAAAAGCACATCTCATGTTCTAGATTTCAGTCCCTCAAAACAAAACGAAAATAAAAAAAGTTACTACATCTCACGTTCAGAAAACCTACTACTCCCCTATTTCCCCGACCTCACGTAGCAGCCGTCGCAATGGGTATCTGCACCAACACTGTCGGTCTTATTATACAACTGTCAGAGTAACAATTGGTGGAAACAGTTCATTGGTTTCAAACATTTACCAATTAATATTATGTGATATCTGAGCCCTAAAGCTTTTCTTATACTACAACCAATAGTGAGAGCATTTGTATATTTTTAAATTTTATATATAGAATGCAATCAAACATGTTTTCTTATTCAATTATTAAATCTTAATATGTCTTTGGGAGTTTTTTGAAAATTAATAGGTGTAAGGGAGCCTAACACTGCCAATGCCGGTCGCAAACCCAGAAAAAAATGGAGGGAGCATAAAAAATTTAACAATATGCCATTGTATTTGACTTTCATAACTTACTATCATCATTTTGTAAGTTGGCCATCAGTCAATCGAGTGAACATCAACAACAGCCAGCATACAGGGAGGTACAAAAACATAAAGTGGATGGTTAGTCATTAAAAGACTACCTTAATTAATTTATTAGTTCAATCGTATGGTGACTAAAAATAAACAATGGGAGGTGAGACCTGCATATTAAAAAATTAGACCTATCTCTGCCTAAACATGTGTTTGCACATGGAGAACTATATGTAGCATTCTCAAGAGTAGCAATTAAGGGATGGACAAAGGGTAATAGTATATAAATAAATATTCTAAAGGCATGAAAAAAACAATTTTAGTATGATTATTCTTCAATAAGATGTTGATACTAACCTTTTATTAGACGAGAATAAATACATAAAAAATTTGTATGCTCCCTCCATACCGGTGTATTAATCATCTTAGGTTGTGCACCACGACCAACGAGCGAAAAAATGAGAGAACTTGATGTTTATTTGCTAATTAATACCATTGCATGCAGAGAATTGACGCATGTTATGCTAAGTAGTTTCAAGTCACTGAATGCATAGACGGCACACGTCTCCTATAGGCCAATTTTTTTTCAAGGAAAAAAACAGGGAACGAGGTGGCTAGTTAATGCATAATACGCCACAGCGGGATTGTCAAGCCAGGCACACACCATGTAGAAATCACTGTAGACGCATTAGGCAAACCCGAGGATATGAGCACGTACCATTAATATAGTTCATCAACAACATAGCGTCCAAATATTTCCCCGAAACATTAAAGGGGTAACTCTTATATCCTTAAAATCACCAGTTCACGATCAGCCCAAAGAACTGGTAAATATGAACTTACTGCAACCAAACTATATTAATACTAGCCCGCGCGAAGAGCGGGCCACTTTGCTAGTGAGAAGGAAAAACACCAACGACTCCAGGAGGTGACGTGAGCGGGGCCGGCCCGCCAGACAGAGCTCAGTCGTTGGGTTTATCAATGTTGCAGGGACGGACCCGAGCACAGACGTCGTGCCCGGTCTTCTCATGCAAAAATCCTGAAGAAAGACAACCGACGCGCGGCTCCCGTGGTGACGAGGCACCGTGTTGTGCACCCTAGCTCGTCCGCCCTCGATTAGCTCATGCGAGAACAAGGCACCAAGGGCCATGGGAGGTGACATGCACGGGAGCTGGCCCGCGAGCCAGAGCTCAGCCTCTTGGGTTTAGCGACGCTACAGGGACGGACACGAGCATAGACGCCGTGCCAGTCCTTAATCATAAGGCGGTAGTGGGTGGGTTTGCGAGGGTGCACAACGTTCATGGTATTGAAGTACCGGACAGGCAGATAATAATCATAAGGCAACTTACGGGAGGAGGCAAGCTAGTTCGGGTAAATGCAAGAACGATACATGCCGTAGGGACGGACCCATGCGGCCTGGGGATGATGCAGCCCGAGGGGCGCCCCCAACAGAGTAAATTAAAGATGCAAAAGGATACACGTCACAGGGACAGGCCCGTGCAACCTGGGGATAATGTAGCCCGAGGGGCGCCCCCAACTGAATGAACCGGAAAGAATCACCTAGCACCGTTGCTGAAGAGGTGTTGGAGTAGCTGAAGACGCATGCTGAAGAAGTTGCTCCTCACGAGCCACCTGGGCCATGAACCTCAGGAGGCTCTGGGGGCTTGGGAGGCTCATGAAGGTACATCGCCATCTCCGCCAGGACCGCATGGTGCCTGGCCTCCTGAGCCTCCAGAACGCTCCACAGGTGGCGCTGGAAGGTGACAGCCGCGTTCGGCAAGCCGAAAGGCATGCGGACGTAGCTGTGAGGGGGACCCTCACACCGACCAATGCGCGAAGGCCAGAAGCGCTCCTGAGATGCGGCTCTGTTGAGCCCTGGAACGTTGACACAGACGCACAGCTTGTCGCCCTTGTCAGGACAAGGAGCTACGCCAGGTGGTGGGCGGCGGTCGCCGCACATGGCTCTTGCCTCTTGAAGCTCCTCGGTTGCCTTGGTGATGAACTCCTGAGCACCAAGCACCCCGTGCCTTGCGCCCTCATGAGGAAAGCGTGCGATGAAGCATGCCTCCATGTGGTGCCCAAGCACCTCCCTCGTGATGTTAGCTAGGTATGAGGCCCTCCAGAAGAGAGCCCCCGAGCCCAGCCCAAGGAGGGCGCCGGGCGCGCCTTCCTATGCAAGGGAGGGAGGCGCCCCGCCTGCGGGGGCAGGTCCTGAGGTGGTGCCGCTGGAGACACCGCACTCCTGAGGCTCTTGGCGGAGCAGCTGCTTCTTCTTCTTGGGGACAGCCTCAGGAGGGTAGACGGCGCCTTCGTTGTCTGGGTCTTCGGCCGCCGCAGCCTGGTAGGCGCGCTCGAGAGAGCACACCGCGTCCTTCTCGCAGGCAACCATGATGACGCCGCAGCTCCCTGGCATCTTGAGGACATTGTAACCATGATGAGTCACTGCCATGAACTTGGCCAGGGCCGGATACCCGAGGATGGCCTTGTATGGAAGGCGAATGTGGGCGACGTCGAAGTTGATGAGCTCAGTGCGGTAGTTGTCGCGCTTGTCGAAGGTGACAGGGAGGCGGATCTGCCCTATCGGGGTGGTGGAGCCGTCGGTCACTCCTGAGAAGGGGTTGGTTGGCTGCAACTGATCATATGGCACTTGGAGGCGGTCGAATATTTCGATGGAAATAACATTGAGCCCAACACCGCCATCAATGAGGGTCTTGGTGACAAGGACATTGCTGATGATGGGCGAGCAGAGCGTTGGGAGGGCGCCAGCAGTTGCCGCACACTTGAGTTAGTCGGATGAGCTGAAGGTAATGGTGCACTTGGACCACCTGAGCGGGCGCGTGGCCTCAAGCCTGGGGAGGGCCGCGTTCACCTCACGGGCGAACTGCTTGAAGATGCGCTGGGAGGCTGGGGCCTGCGCGCCGCCCAAGATGCAGGCGATGGCGCGCGGCTCCTGGAAGCCCCCAGCCCCCTCGTCTTGGTGATGGTCGCCATTCCTCCTTGATGGTGGTGGCAGCGGAGGGAGACCAGCATCGCCCTGAGGATGGTCCTCACGAGGCTGGTCCCTCCAGGAGCCCCCACGAGGCTGGCCCTGCCAGCGGTCCTCACGAGGCTGGTCACGTCACTCCTGGCGGGGGCCGCGGTCGTCCCAGCATCCTCCACTTCAACCTCCTCCTCGGCCGTAGCCTCGGTCGCTGCGCTCGGGGCATCGACCGAAGCGCCCGTCGCGGATGGCCCTGAGCTCCTCACAGTCATTGGTGTTGTGGCTGTGTACGTTGTGGAAGCCGCAGAATGGACGACTGCCCTAGGATGATTCTGGGTGGTCGTAGCCGCGCTTCATCTCTGGTTCAGCCGCGAGCACGACCGCCCCTTTGCGCTTCACATCCTTGGTCTTGGCCTTCTTGTGTTCTGGGTCGGCAGCTGGGAGCTCGAGGAGGGAGAGACGCCCTTCCTCAGCTCTCGCGCACTTGGTCGCCATGTTGAACATCTCCAGGGCCGTGCACAGGTCCTCGTGTATGGCGAGCTCCTCCTTCATCTTGACATCACGGACGCCATGAGAGAACGCTGAGATGATGGCCTCGTCCGTCACCTTGGGGATCTGGAGGCGAACGATGTTGAAGCGCTGTATGTATTTCTGCAGGGTTTCCTCTGGCTGCTGCTTGATGCGCCGCAGGTCACCCGCAGCAGGCGGGCGGTCGTGAGTGCCCTTGAAGTTGGCGACGAAGCGCTCACGCATCTCGCCCTAGGAGGAGATCGATCCCGCGGGTAGGTTCAGCCACGAGCGTGCGCCGTCTTTGAGAGCCATGGGAAACCAGTTTGCCATGACCTTCTCGTCGTCGTTGGCCGCCTCGATGCTCAGCTCGTAGAGCTGCAGGAACTCAGCAGGGTCGGGGTGTTGGGGAACGTAGTAATAATTTAAAATTTTCCTACGTGTCACCAAGATCAATCTAGGAGATTGTCGGCGTTCTGGGAACGCGGGTCCCCAGACTTGCCTGCCTGCGGCCCACATCGTGGCTCTCCCAGCGGCCCCGTACGACCCATCTTCACCAACCAACACTCAAGACCCTCGCGAGGGCCAAGCCTCACGAGGCGGATGCCACAAGACCTCCTCGGGAGCGGCCTCACTAGGCTGGCTCGCGAGGGGCGGAGAGATCAAGGCAAGGTGAACCTCGCGAGGTTCCCATGATGCAAGCCATAACGACCAAGGCCAGGCGGGCGCCAGCGATCGCATCATCCTCGTTTCCTCTTTCGTGCTAAGGAGGCAAGCGCAGGCGAGGAGTGCCGAGGCATCAGGCAAAGGTTTCCATATTGGTGCAACGAGACCAAGACCAGCAGGACGGCAGGACGGAGGTCACCGTGGAGCCCAAGACGGCGTCACCACCAGAGCCTTTGGCAGGTTAAGACCACCTTTAGTCAGGATAGCTTGTACTAGCTGTCCCCTTTCAAATTGGCCGTTGTGGCATCCCTTCCCACTCAATATTTGGGAAGAGGACCAGGGCCTCTATAAATAGGACTAGACAACATAGTAGGAGGCAACTCACTGAGAGTGATCCTCAACTCATCTTGAGCAATCCTCACCCACACACATTCGAAAAGCACAAGCACACCTCTCCTCAGGAGGCTGTTCTTCCCTTGTACTGTTCATCATCAGCCTCCAAGGCAATCCACCGACACCACACTGGAGTAGGGTATTACACCACAACGGTGGCCTGAACCAGTATAAATCTTGTGCCCCTTGTGTTGCTAGTTCATCGAGTTTAGCCTTAGAGATCGCGGTGAGGGTGAGGGCATGATTAGATAGGGGGAGATCTTCGTGCGCACCCCAGTGTTCGAACCTTAAGGGTTCTGCCGGAACCCGAAATCTGACATTTGGCGCGCCAGGTAGGGGTGCGCGGAGTTTTCCTTCCGCCGATCCGCATCCCATCGCTTCATCGCCTCCATGTCCGACGCCCGTCGAGCCCACGCTGAGCGCAGGGCCGCCCTCGCCGCCCACGTCGCTTAGACGGCTCCCGTTGGCGGGCCTCCTCGTCATTCTCCGTCGCCTGCTGCCAACGCCGCCACCGGCCCGACGGGGAACGAGCAGCAAGCATCCTTGCTACACCCCTCGGTGCGGCGGGACGGCCGCACCGCCACCCCATCGCTGAACCCGGCCGGCTCGTCGTCTCACGCTCGTCGCACTCCCACAGACGCGCAGGCCGCGCTGCTCATGGCACGCAGCTCCTGCGCTACCACCCCGTCGAAGCCCTCTACGAGGACTGGTTGGACTGCATCGCCGAGCTCGTCAGCGCCGTAGGGGGCTCTCCCGTGCCGTCCCTTTCGCTGCCTCACCCTCCGCTAGCTGCGGGCGGCGTGGCTCATGGAGCGCTTCCGCCACCTTCGGCACGACCCGCCACGTTCGGCGCCCGCGCGAGAAGAAGGAAGCTGTCAAGAAGTTCCCCGGCCGCGAGAGAACGCTCCCGTGCTCCCGGCACCACCACGACAAGACCGCGCGCCACCCGCGGTAGCGGTGCGCGGACACCATCAAGGGCAAGTTCTGCACCAGCGAAGGGCCCCGGTGACCACGGCAGGCTGCCGCGCCTTCACCCCCGAGCTGCGTAGCGTCGCCTGGGCAGGCAAGTTCAAGCCGGATCTGCCTCCTCGCTACGATGGCACCCACGACCTCGCAGAGTTCTTGCAGCTCTACGAGCTGAGCATCGAGGTGGCCAACGACGACGAGAAAGTCATGGCGAACTAGTTCCCCATGGCGCTCAAGGATGGCGCCCGCTCGTGGCTCCTGAACCTGCCTCCAGGCTCGATCTCCTCCTGGGACGAGATGCGCGAACGCTTCATCGCCAACTTCCAGGGCACTCGCGACCACCCCCCCGGCCGTGGGTGACCTGTGCCTCGTCAAGCAGCAACCAGGAGAGACTCTGCAGAAGTACATCCAGCGCTTCAACAACATCTGCCTCAAGATCCCCAAGGTGACAGACGAGGCCATCATCTCGGTGTTCTCTGATGGCGTCCGTGACGTCAAGATGAAGGAGGAGCTCGCCATCCACGAGGAGCTGTGCACATCTCTGGAGCTGTTCAACCTGCTGACCAAGTGCGCAAGAGCTGAGGAAGGGCGCCATTCCCTCCTCGAGCTCCCAGCTGCCGACCCGGAGGAGAAGAAAGCCAAGGCCAAGGACGTGAAGCGAAAGGGAGTGGCCGTGCTCGCGGTAGAGCCGGACATGAAGCGCGGCAGGGACCAACCTGAGTCATCCAAGAGCAGCCGACCATTCTGCGCCTTCCACAACGTGCATAGCCACAACACCAATGATTGTCAAGAGCTCAGGGCCATTCGCGATGGACGCTTCGGTCGACGCCCCGAGCGCAACGAACGGGGCTACGACCGAGGACGAGGACGTGGCGGAGGACGCTGGGACGACCGTGGCCCTCGTCAGGAGTGGCGAGACCGGTCTCGTGAGGACCGCTGGCAGGATCAGCCTCGCGAGGGCGCCTAGAGGGATCGGCCTCGCGAGGACCGCCCTCAGGGCAACGCCGGTCTTCCTCCGCTGCCTCCACCACCAAGAAGGAACGACGACCACCGTCAGGATGAGGGGGCTGGGGGCTTCCAGGAGCCGCGTGCGATCGCCTGCATCTTGGGCGGAGCTCAAGCCCCAGCCTCTGAACGCATCTTCAAGCAATTTGCTCACGAGGTGAACGCAGTCCTCCCCAGGCTCGAGGCCACACGCCTGCTCAGGTGGTCCAAGTGCGCCATCACCTTCAGCTCTGCAGACCAACTCAAGTGCGCGGCTACCGCTGGCGCTCTCCCGATGCTTTGCTCACCCGTCATCAGCAATGCACAAGTCACCAAGACCCTCATCGACGGCGGCGCAGGGCTTAACGTCCTGTCCGTAGAGACGTTCGATGGCCTTCAAGTGCCATATGATCAGCTTCAACCTACCAAGCCCTTCTCAGGAGTGACTGACTGCTCCACCACACCGATAGGGCAGGTTCGCCTTCCCGTCACCTTCGGAGAACACAACAACTACCGCATCGAGCTCATCGACTTCGACGCCTCCCACATCCGTCTGCCATACAACGCCATCCTCGGGTACCCGGCCCTGGCCAAGTTCATGGCAGTAACACACCACGGCTACAACGTCCTCAAGATGCCAGGGAGCAGCGGGATCATCACGGTCCCGTGCGAAGAGAGAGATGCAGTGTGCTCCCTCGAGCGCGCCTTCCAAGCAGCGTCAATCGAAGACCCCGACAACAACGCAGCGCAGTACCCTCCTGAGGTCGCCCCCAAGAAGAAGAAGCAGCTACTCCGCACCGGGCCTCAGGAGAGCGGCGCCGCAAGTGGCGCCTCGTCAGGATCGGCGCCCACACCTGGGGCGCCTCCCTCTATTGCATAGGAAGGCACGCCCAGCGCCCTCCACGGGCAGGGCTCGGGGGCTCTCTTCTGGAGGGCCTCCGACCTTGCCAACGTCACGAGGGAGGCGCTCGGGCACCACTAGGAGGCGTGCTTCACGGCGCGTTTCCCTCAGGAAGACATCGGGCGAGGAGCGCCCAACGCTCAGGAGTTTTTTTTTGAGGAAGAACGACAGTGGGAGAGGCTCCCACTGACTTTGTATTACTCACAAAGGAACAATTACATATGTGTTACAAAGGGTTTTTGTGGCCCCCCGGCCATGCTAGCTATCCACGGTCCTAGTGACCCAAATTTACAATGTAATTAGACAGGAAAGGATGAATTTCCTCTCGGCAGTTATGTGTAAGCAGCTCCAAGAGATGCTTGAATCTAGCTAGCCATGCTCCATAGGAGTGCTGAATCCCTCTAAAGTGTTGATTGTTTCTCTCCATCCAAAGACTCCAAGCAGCCAAGAGAAAGATATCCATGAAGAGAGGTTGTCTCCAATTAGCCCTACCTCCATGCAGAAGAGCCAGTCTGTTGTCATCTATCGGCCATGTCATTCCAACTACATCCCAGCAGCGTTGACTAAAGGGGCAATTGAAGAACAAATGTTCCACCGTTTCCTCTGGAGGGTTTTGACAGAACATGCATGCATAGTTGCCCCCCATGACAACAAAATGTCTGCGTTTGAGCATATTCCTGGTATTCAGACGATCAACTAGGAGTAGCCACCCAAACGTCTTGAATTTGATCGGGCTTTTAGCTTTCCAGAGCCATCCAAACGCCTCATCTGCCACAACCTGTTTGTAGCAGTGGTTATAAAACTTCTTGGATGAAAAACGCCCGAGCATGCATTCCCAGACATCACAGCGATCAGCGGCCAGCCGATTTTGCGGCAACCCCTCCTGGATCTCTTTGATTTCCTCTCGCACCTGGGTCGAGAGAGGTAGACTAAAAATCACGGCTGGTTCAGTTGCAGTAAGAACCTTAGCAATGGAGTCGTCCTCATTCAAGCAAAATGAAAAGGCTCGTGGGTATATATCCATTACTGGGGAATCCTGAGTATTATCAAACAAACATCTTTCCAGAACAGAGCACTAGAGCCATCCCCGGGGGTTACTTTAGTGATCCCTCGGAAGATCCCACTGAGTTGCATCACATCTTTCCACCAGAAAGAGCCCACCGCCTCATATGTAGTAGGCAACGCTCAGGAGTTCATTGCCAAGACCAGTCAGGAACTGCAAGACGCGAGAGCCATGCTCGGCGACCGCCACTCACCCGGCGTGGCTCCCCATCCAGGCGAGGATGGCGGGTTGCGCGTCTGCATCGACATCCCAGGACTCAACAGAGCCGCGTCTCAGGAGCTCTTCTAGCCTTCACGCATGGGACACTGTGAGGGCCCACCTCAAAGCTACGTTCGCATGCCTTTTGGCCTGCCGAGCATGGCGTCCGCCTTCCAATGCAGCCTGCAGAGCATCCTGGAGGCTCAGGAGGCCAGACACCACGTAGTCCTAGCGGAGATGGAGATGGTCCTCAAGGAACCGCCTGGACCCCCAGAGCCCCCAAGGCTCAGGATCCCGGTGGCTCATGAGGAGAAACCCCTGCACCACGCATCTTCAGCTGCCCCAACATGCCTTCAATAACAGAACCAGGTGATATTTTCCAAGTTCATTTAGCTGGGAGCGCCCCTCGGGCTGCATCATTCCCAGGCCGCATGGGTCTGTCCCTGCGGCATGTACCCTTTTACGTCTTTAGCTTGCCTTGCTGGGGGCGCCCCTCGGGCTGCATCATCCCCAAGCCGCTCGGGTCCAGCCCAGTGGCATGTATCGCTCTTGCATCAATCTAAGCTAGATCACTTTCCATGCGTAATCTATCTATGGCTATCACCTGCTTGATTGTCACCCGCCATGGGAGCCGCGCGCCGAGCGTCTTTCTTTAGGATCCTTCGCATAAGGAGGCTAGGCACGGTGTCTGTGCTCGGGCCCGTCCCTCCAGCGTCGATAAATCCAACGGCTGAGCTATGTCTGGCGGGCCGGCCCTGTTCATGTCACCTCCTGGGGTCATTGGTGCTTGGCCTTCTCATGCGATAGCCTCAGGAGATTCGTTCGGCGCAGGTTGTCTAACCACCTCGCAGGGCCACCACAGTCATCAAGAATCAAGACCAGGAGCAACCCGCCTTGAGGTAGGGCCTCGTGAGTCTCACGCTGGCTCACGAGTGCCCAGACACACCTCGTCTAGCCCTGTCGTGCAAGCCACGTGTCAGGGCGGGGCTGTACACGCCCCGGGGGCTCTCCGCAGTAGGGAGTCCCCTCCCACGTACCTGTGGAAGCACCATGCTCCGCGCTGGCCGTCGACACTGCCGAGGAGCGGCTATGCCCGTGCAAGTGCGGAAGCGCTATCCTCGCTGCTGGTGATAAACAACTGAGGGCGGCCTCACGGCCGTATCAACCTCAGGGAGCCCTTGAGCTCAGTGTCCAGCCTCATCGCAACACCTCCCCTCGGGAGAGCGCGAGAGGGGGCTGGGCACGGGGGCTGGGCTCGGGTCACGCCCAAGCGTACGCCACCCAGCCAGGTCCCCAGGACCTGGTCGTCGTGCGCCCCTCCCGAGCTGAGCCTCAGCGAGGGCAAAGGTATGAAGGTCATTTGCGCGTCAAGGGGGACTCCTTAGCATCGCGACTCAGGAGCCTAACTGGCCACGTAGCCCCTCACTCCTTGGTATCGTCTGTTGGGAATCGTAGCATAATTTTAAAATTTTCCTACGCTCACCAAGATGCATCTATGGAGTCTACTAGCAACGACGGGAAAGGAGTGCATCTACATACCCTTGTAGATCGCGAGCGGAAGCGTTCCAATGAACGTGGATGACGGAGTCGTACTCGCCGTGATCCAAATCACCGATGACCGAGTGCCGAACGGACGGCACCTCCGCGTTCAACACACGTACGGTGCAGCGACGTCTCCTCCTTCTTGATCCAGCAAGGGGGAAGGAGAGGTTGATGGAGATCCAGCAGCACGACGGCGTGGTGGTGGATGTAGCGGTTCTCCGGCAGAGCTGCGTCGAGCTTCTGCGAGAGAGAGAGAGGTGTTGCAGGGGAGGAGGGAGGCGCCCAAGGCTGTGTGTTGCTGCCCTCCCTCCCCCCTTTATATAGGCCCCCCTTGGGAGGGGGCCGGCCAAAACCCATCTAGGGTTGGGGGGGCGGCGGCCAAGGGGTGGAAGGGGTTGCCTTGCCCCCCAAGGCAAGGGGAAAGTCCCCCCACCCTAGGGTTCCCAACCCTAGGCGCATGGAGGGAGGCCCATGGGGGGCGCCCAGACCACTAGGGGCTGGTTCCCTTCCACTTTCAGCCCATGGGGCCCTCCGGGATAGGTGGCCCCACCCGGTGGACCCCCGGGACCCTTCCGGTGGTCCCGGTACAATACCGGTAACCCCCGAAACTTTCCCGGTGGCCGAAACTTGACTTCCTATATATAATTCTTCACCTCCGGACCATTCTGGAACCTCTCATGACGTCCGGGATCTCATCCGGGACTCCGAACAACTTTCGGGTTTCCGCATACATATATCTCTACAACCCTAGCGTCACCGAACCTTAAGTGTGTAGACCCTACGGGTTCGGGAGAATTGCAGACATGACCGAGACGCCTCTCCGGTCAATAACCAACAACGGGATCTGGATACCCATGTTGGCTCCCACATGTTCCACGATGATCTCATCGGATGAACCACGGTGTCGAGGATTCAATCAATCCCGTATACAATTCCCTTTGTCAATCGGTATGTTACTTGCCCGAGATTCGATCGTCGGTATCCCAATACCTTGTTCAATCTCGTTACCGGCAAGTCTCTTTACTCGTACCACAATGCATGATCCCATGACTAACGCCTTAGTCACATTGAGCTCATTATGATGATGCATTACCGAGTGGGCCCAGAGATACCTCTCCGTCACACGGAGTGACAAATCCCAGTCTCGATCCGTGCCAACCCAACAGACACTTTTGGAGATACCCGTAGTGCACCTTTATAGTCACCCAGTTACGTTGTGACGTTTGGCACACCCAAAGCACTCTTACGGTATCCGGGAGTTGCACGATCTCATGGTCTAAGGAAAAGATACTTGACATTGGACAAGCTCTAGCAAACGAAACTACACGATCTTTTATGCTATGCTTAGGATTGGGTCTTGCCATCACATCATTCTCCTAATGATGTGATCCCGTTATCAATGACATCCAATGTCCATAGTCAGGAAACCTTGACTATCTGTTGATCAACGAGCTAGTCAACTAGAGGCTTACTAGGGACACGTTGTGGTCTATGCATTCACACATGTATTACGATTTCCAGACAATACAATTATAGCATGAATAATAGACTATTATCATGAACAAAGAAATATAATAATAACCATTTATTATTGCCTCTAGGGCACATTTCCAACAGTCTCCCACTTGCACTAGAGTCAATAATCTAGTTACATTGTGATGAATCGAACACCCATTGCGTCCTGGTGTTGATCATGTTTTGCCCTAGGGAGAGGTTTAGTCAACGGATCTGCTACATTCAGATCCGTATGTACTTTACAAATATCTATGTCTCCATTTTGAACACTTTCCCGAATGGAGTTGAAGCGACGCTTGATATGCCTGGTCTTCCTGTGAAACCTGGGCTCCTTCGCAAGGGCAATAGCTCCAGTGTTGTCACAGAAGAGAGTCATCGGGCCCGACGCATTGGGAATCACCCCTAGGTCGGTAATGAACTCCTTCATCCAGACTGCTTCCTGTGCTGCCTCCGAGGCTGCCATGTACTCCGCTTCACATGTAGATCCCGCCACGACGCTTTGCTTGCAACTGCACCAGCTTATTGCTCCTCCATTCAAAATATACACGTATCCGGTTTGTGACTTCGAGTCATCCAGATCTGTGTCGAAGCTAGCGTCGACGTAACCCTTTACGACGAGCTCTTCGTCACCTCCATAAACGAGAAACATATCCTTAGTCCTCTTCAGGTACTTCAGGATATTCTTGACCGCTGTCCAGTGTTCCTTGCCGGGATTACTTTGGTACCTTCCTACCAAACTTATGACAAAGTTTACATCAGGTCTGGTACAAAGCATGGCATACATAATAGACCCTATGGCCGAGGCATAGGGGATGACACTCATCTTTTCTATATCTTCTGCCGTGGTCGGGCATTGAGCCTTGCTCAATTGCACACCTTGCAATACAGGCAAGAACCCCTTCTTGGACTGATCCATATTGAACTTCTTCAATATCTTGTCAAGGTATGTACTCTGTGAAAGACCAATGAGGCGTCTTGATATATCTCTATAGATCTTGATGCCTAATATATAAGCAGCTTCTCCAAGGTCCTTCATTGAAAAACACTTATTCAAATAGGCCTTTATACTTTCCAAGAATTCTATATCATTTCCCATCAATAATATGTCATCCACATATAATATGAGAAATGCTACAGAGCTCCCACTCACTTTCTTGGAAACACATGCTTCTCCATAAGTCTGTGTAAACCCAAACGCTTTGATCATCTCATCAAAGTGAATGTTCCAACTCCGAGATGCTTGCACCAGCCCATAGATTGAGCGCTGGAGCTTGCATACTTTGTTAGCATTCTTAGGATCGACAAAACCTTCCGGCTGCATCATATACAACTCTTCCTTAAGGAAGCCGTTAAGGAATGCCGTTTTGACGTCCATCTGCCATATCTCATAATCATAGTATGCGGCAATTGCTAACATGATTCGGACGGACTTCAGCTTCGCTACGGGTGAGAAAGTCTCATCGTAGTCAACCCCTTGAACTTGTCGATAACCCTTCGCGACAAGTCGAGCTTTGTAGATGGTCACATTACCATCTGCGTCCGTCTTCTTCTTAAAGATCCATTTGTTTTCTATGGCTCGCCGATCATCGGGCAAGTCAGTCAAAGTCCATACTTCGTTTTCATACATGGATCCTATCTCGGATTTCATGGCTTCTAGCCATTTGTCGGAATCCGGGCCCGCCATCGCTTCTTCATGGTTCGAAGGTTCACCGTTGTCTAACAACATGATTTCCAGGACAGGGTTGCCGTACCACTCTGGTGCGGAACGTGTCCTTGTGGACCTACGAAGTTCAGTAGTAACTTGATCCGAAGCTTCATGATCATCATCATTAACTTCCTCCCCAGTCGGTGTAGGCACCACAGGAACATTTTCCCGCGCCGCGCTACTTTCCGGTTCGGAAGGGGTGACTATCACCTCATCAAGTTCCACTTTCCTCCCACTCAATTCTTTCGAGAGAAACTCCTTCTCCAGAAAGGACCCGTTCTTGGCAACGAAGATCTTGCCTTCGGATCTGAGGTAGAAGGTATACCCAATAGTTTCCTTAGGGTATCCTATGAAGACGCATTTTTCCGATTTGGGTTCGAGCTTTTCAGATTGAAGTTTCTTGACATAAGCATCGCATCCCCAAACTTTTAGAAACGATAGCTTAGGTTTCTTCCCAAACCATAATTCATACGGTGTCGTCTCAACAGATTTAGATGGTGCCCTATTTAAAGTGAATGCGGCAGTCTCTAAAGCATAACCCCAAAATGAGAGCGGTAAGTCGGTAAGAGACGTCATAGATCGCACCATATCCAATAGAGTGCGATTATGACGTTCGGACACACCATTTCTCTGAGGTGTTCCAGGCGGCGTGAGTTGTGAAACTATTCCACATTTCCTTAAGTGTGCACCAAACTCATGACTTAAATATTCTCCACCACGATCTAATCGTAAGAATTTTATTTTCCTGTCACGTTGATTCTCAACTTCACTCTGAAATTCCTTCAACTTTTCAAAGGTTTCAGACTTGTGTTTCATTAGGTAGACATACCCATATCTACTTAAATCATCAGTGAGAGTGAGAACATAACGATATCCTCCGCGAGCCTCAACACTCATTGGACCGCACACATCGGTATGTATGATTTCCAATAAGTTGGTTGCTCGCTCCATTGTTCCGGAGAACGGAGTCTTGGTCATCTTACCCATGAGGCATGGTTCGCACGTGTCAAATAATTCGTAATCAAGAGACTCCAAAAGTCCATCTGCATGGAGCTTCTTCATGCGCTTGACACCAATGTGACCAAGGCGGCAGTGCCACAAGTATGTGGGACTATCGTTATCAACTTTACATCTTTTGGTATTCACACTATGAACATGTGTAACATCACGTTCGAGATTCATCAAAAATAAACCATTGACCAGTGGGGCATGACCATAAAACATATTTCTCAAATAAACATAACAACCATTATTCTCAGATTTAAATGAGTAGCCATCTCAAATTAAACGAGATCTAGATACAATGTTCATGCTCAAAGCTGGCACTAAATAATAATTATTGAGGTTTAAAACTAATCCCATAGGTAGATGCAGAGGTAGCGTGCCGACGACGATCACATCGACCTTGGAACCATTCCCGACGCGCATCGTCACCTCATCCTTCGCCAGTCTCCGTTTATTCCGTAGTTCCTGTTTTGAGTTACAAATATGAGCAACCGCACCGGTATCAAATACCCAGGAGCTACTACGAGTACTGGTAAGGTACACATCAATTACATGTATATCACATATACCTTTGGCGTTGCCGGCCTTCTTGTCCGCTAAGTATTTGGGGCAGTTCCGCTTCCAGTGACCACTTCCCTTGCAATAAAAGCACTCAGTCTCGGGCTTGGGTCCATGCTTTGACTTCTTCCCAGTAACTGGTTTACCGGGCGCGGCAACTCCCTTGCCGTCCTTCTTGAAGTTCTTCTTACCCTTGCCCTTCTTGAACCTAGTGGTTTTATTCACCATCAACACTTGATGTTCTTTTCTGATCTCCCCTTCCGCTGATTTCAGCATTGAATATACCTCGGGAATGGTCTTTTCCATCCCCTGCATATTGTAGTTCATCACAAAGCTCTTGTAGCTTGGTGGAAGCGACTGGAGGATTCTGTCAATGACCGCGTCATCCGGGAGATTAACTCCCGGCTGAGACAAGCGGTTGTGCAACCCAGACATTCTGAGTATGTGCTCACTAACAGAACTGTTCTCCTCCATTTTACAGCTGAAGAACTTGTCGGAGACATCATATCTCTCGACTCGGGCATGAGCTTGGAAAACTAATTTCAGCTCCTCGAACATCTCATATGCTCCATGTTTCTCAAAACGCTTTTGGAGACCCGGTTCTAGGCTGTAAAGCATGCCGCACTGAACGAGGGAGTAATCATCAGCACATGATTGCCAAGCGTTCATAACATCTTGGTTCTCTAGGATTGGTGCTTCACCTAGCGGTGCTTCTAAGACATAATCTTTCTTGGCTACTATGAGGATGAGCCTCAGGTTCCGGACCCAGTCCGTATAGTTGCTGCCATCATCTTTCAGCTTGGTTTTCTCTAGGAACGCGTTGAAATTGAGGACAATGTTGGCCATTTGATCTACAATACATAGTGTAAAGATTTTAGACTAAGTTCATGATAATTGAGTTCATCTAATCAAATTTTTAATGAACTCCCACTCAGATAGACATCCCTCTAGTCATCTAAGTGAAACATGATCCGAATTCAACTAGGCCCTGTCCGATCATCACGTGAGACGGACTAGTCAAGATCGGTGAACATCTCCATGTTGATCGTATCTTCTATACGACTCATGCTCGACCTTTCGGTCCTCCGTGTTCCGAGGCCATGTCTGTACATGCTAGGCTCGTCAAGTCGACCTAAGTGTATTGCGTGTGTTCCGAGGCCATGTCTGTACATGCTAGGCTCGTCAACACCCGTTGTATTCGAACGTTAGAATCTATCACACCCGATCATCACGTGGTGCTTCGAAACAACGAACCTTCACAACGGTGCACAGTTAGGGTGAACACTTTCTTGAAATTATTATAAGGGATCATCTTACTTACTACCGTCGTTCTAAGCAAATAAGATGCAAAAACATGATAAACATCACATGCAATCAAATAGTGACATGATATGGCCAATATCATCATGCTCCTTTGATCTCCATCTTCGGGGCACCATGATCATCTTCGTCACCGGCATGACACCATGATCTCCATCATTGTGTCTTCATGAAGTCGTCACGCCAACGATTACTTCTACTTGTATGGCTAACGCGTTTAGCAACAAAGTGAAGTAAATTACATGGCGTTATTCAATGACACGCAGGTCATGCAAAATAATAAAGACAACTCCTATGGCTCCTGCCAGTTGTCATACTCATCGACATGCAAGTCGTGATTCCTATTACAAGAATATGATCAATCTCATACATCACATATATCATTCATCACATCTTCTGGCCATATCACATCACATAGCACTTGCTGCAAAAACAAGTTAGACATCCTCTAATTGTTGTTGCAAGTTTTTACGTGGTTTGTAGGTTTCTAGCAAGAACGTTTTCTTACCTACGTATGACCACAACGTGATTTGCCAATTTCTATTTACCCTTCATAAGGACCCTTTTCATCGAATCCGTTCCGACTAAAGTAGGAGAGACAGACACCCGCTAGCCACCTTATGCAACTACTGCATGTCAGTCGGTGGAACCTGTCTCACGTAAGCGTACGTGTAAGGTCGGTCCGGGCCGCTTCATCCTACAATGCCGCCGAAACAAGAAACGACTAGTAGCGGCAAGAAGAATTGGCAAACTCAACGCCCACAACTGCTTTGTGTTCTACTCGTGCATAGTAACTACGCATAGGCCTGGCTCATGATGCCACTGTTGGGAATCGTAGCATAATTTTAAAATTTTCCTACGCTCACCAAGATGCATCTATGGAGTCTACTAGCAACGAGGGGAAAGGAGTGCATCTACATACCCTTGTAGATCGCGAGCGGAAGCGTTCCAATGAACGTGGATGACGGAGTCGTACTCGCCGTGATCCAAATCACCGATGACCGAGTGCCGAACGGACGGCACCTCCGCGTTCAACACACGTACGGTGCAGCGACGTCTCCTCCTTCTTGATCCAGCAAGGGGGAAGGAGAGGTTGATGGAGATCCAGCAGCACGACGGCGTGGTGGTGGATGTAGCGGTTCTCCGGCAGAGCTGCGTCGAGGTGTTGCAGGGGAGGAGGGAGGCGCCCAAGGCTGTGTGTTGCTGCCCTCCCTCCCCCCTTTATATAGGCCCCACTTGGGAGGGGGGCCGGCCAAAATCCATCTAGGGTTGGGGGGCGGCGGCCAAGGGGTGGAAGGGGTTGCCTTGCCCCTCAAGGCAAGGGGAAAGTCCCCCCACCCTAGGGTTCCCAACCCTAGGCGCATGGGGGGAGGCCCATAGGGGGCGCTCAGCCCACTAGGGGCTGGTTCCCTTCCACTTTCAGCCCATGGGGCCCTCCGGGATAGGTGGCCCCACCCGGTGGACCCCCGGGACCCTTCCGGTGGTCCCGGTACAATACCGGTAACCCCCGAAACTTTCCCGGTGGCCGAAACTTGACTTCCTATATATAATTCTTCACCTCCGGACCATTCCGGAACCTCTCGTGACGTCCGGGATCTCATCCGGGACTCCGAACAACTTTCGGGTTTCCGCATACATATATCTCTACAACCCTAGCGTCACCGAACCTTAAGTGTGTAGACCCTACGGGTTCGGGAGACATGCAGACATGACCGAGACGCCTCTCCGGTCAATAACCAATAGCGGGATCTGGATACCCATGTTGGCTCCCACATGTTCCACGATGATCTCATCGGATGAACCACGGTGTCGAGGATTCAATCAATCCCGTATACAATTCCCTTTGTCACTCGGTATGTTACTTGCCCGAGATTCGATCGTCGGTATCCCAATACCTTGTTCAATCTCGTTACCGGCAAGTCTCTTTACTCGTACCGCAATGCATGATCCTGTGACTAACGCCTTAGTCACATTGAGCTCATTATGATGATGCATTACCGAGTGGGCCCAGAGATACCTCTCCGTCACACGGAGTGACAAATCCCAGTCTCGATCCGTGCCAACCCAACAGACACTTTCGGAGATACCCGTAGTGCACCTTTATAGTCACCCAGTTACGTTGTGACGTTTGGCACACCCAAAGCACTCTTACGGTATGCGGGAGTTGCACGATCTCATGGTCTAAGGAAAAGATACTTGACATTGGAAAAGCTCTAGCAAACGAAACTACACGATCTTTTATGCTATGCTTAGGATTGGGTCTTGTCCATCACATCATTCTCCTAATGATGTGATCCCGTTATCAATGACATCCAATGTCCATAGTCAGGAAACCTTGACTATCTGTTGATCAACGAGCTAGTCAACTAGAGGCTTACTAGGGACACGTTGTGGTCTATGCATTCACACATGTATAACGATTTCCGGACAATACAATTATAGCATGAATAATAGACTATTATCATGAACAAAGAAATATAATAATAACCATTTATTATTGCCTCTAGGGCACATTTCGAACATCGTCCTGGTCTCCGGACGACCCAACGACGGCTGAGGTATGCGTGGGGCCGGGCCCTGCCGACGTAGAACACTAAACCTACTCCTGCGTCTCCTTCCTATAAGATGTTTGCGCATAAAGGGGGACTCCTGAGCATCGCAACTCAGGAGCCTAACTGGTCACTTAGCCCCTCACTCCTTGGTCTCGTCCTGGTGATCCGAACGACCCAACGGCGGCTGAGGTATGCGCTGGGCTGGGCTCTGCCGACGTAGAACGTAAAGCAAATAGGAAGGAAATCACAAAATCTCAAAGCAAATATTACAAGACATATTGTTCTCACAATACCAAATGCAAGTTTAAATGCCTCCATGAGGCACGATGCATGTTGCAGGAGTAAAACAGGAAATCAGCCGCGAGCAAGTCATCCCTGGACACCGCCGTCGCCCGCAGGAGGTGCTCCTTCCGTGGTGGCGTCGCCTTCACCTATACCACCGGCCGGAGCTGCAGGACCAGTAGCACCACCGGTCGAGGGCGCGGGAGCGAAGGCACGGAACTTCTTCAGCAGGGCTTCCACCTGACCCTTCACGGCAGCGGCAGCGGCTGCGCAGTGCTTGTCGTCCACAGGCTCCAGCAGCTCGTCAAGGTGGGCGGTAGGATCGCGAAGATGGAGGTGGCTAAAGACGCGTGTCAGCGCAGCTGAGGAGAGGACGCGAACTTCCTCCTACATCATGGGGCCGATGCCGCTCACGACCTCCTCAAGCGCCTCGACCAAGTAGGGAAGCAGCTGGGCGGGGCCGTCCTCGTCGGTGGTCAGCGGCTTCTCCACGCCCTTCTCGTAGAGTGCCTTCAGTGCCACGCGGGACCTCTCCTCGAGAAGCGCGAAGGTTGCGCGGTCCTCGGCCAGGACCTTCGCCTTGGCATCAAGACCGGCCTTCTCCGCCTCCACCTTCAGCTCCGGCTCTTCCAGTCGGCTGCGTTCCACGGCCTGCGCCTTCGCCAACTCTCCCAGCTCGGCGTCGCGATCCTTGATGGCGTCTTCCCGGGCCTTCATCTTCTCCTCTTCCACCTCGCGGCCACGAGCTTCTTCCGCACGCTTGTCACACAGGGCCTTCAGCTCGGCCTCCAGCCCCCCGCAGCGATCCTGGGCGGCTTCGGCATCCTTCAGCGCCACTTCACGAGCAGCTACGGCTTGAGCGGTGGCCTGCTTCTCCTTCTTAGAGGTCGCCGCAGCCTGGCTCAGCATCGCTCGAACAGACACGTCAGAAAGAAGTCAGCCAGAGACCAGCTCCAGGCGCCGACTACCAGATGGGAGTTGGCGCCTGGAGATCTTCTCGCAGCTGGGCCATCTCCAAAAGGGCGTGCTCCAAGACATCAGGGGAGGCAGAAGGACCTGGAATCAGCGGTCCAGCTGGAGGTGGAGGAGAAGGTATCGTCACCACAGCCTGGGAGACTAGGGGCTCCCGAGCCTTGGAGACCTCAGCAGCCGAGCCGGACACTGGTGCCTCCGGAGCCAGCGGGGCCACGGGGGCTGACTCTTCCCGAGGATTCTTCCCCAGGCCTCGTGAGGACGACCGAGCCGGAGAGACATGAGCGCCAACGCTGCTCTTCTCCATGGAGGGAGACGCAGCCGGGGCAGGCGGATTGGTCCCGAGCAGCACCACCGTCTCCTCCTTCCTCTTCTTCGCCGCAGGTGTCGGCCTGATCGCACGACGGAGAAGCGTCAAGGTCAAGTAGCAGAAGCAAGAATGAAACAAGGCAAGAGCACTTACTGGTCCACCGCGGTGTAGTCCACCCTCCTCTTGCTAAGCTTGAAGCCCGAGAGCCTCCCAGCCTGGGGCGCGGGCGCACGGACTCCAGGGGCAGAGGAAGGAGCAGTAGATGGACCAGAAGCAGCCCCAGACATCGTCCGAGCAGGAGCGTCATCTCGGGAAACCAACACCAACCTGCCCTTCGTCGGGATCACGGGCGGCTCCCCCCTCTAGAGGTCATCGGTCTCACCGTCGTCATCAGGCATGGCACGGGGGAGGTCAGCCTTGCGTAAGGGGGAGGTCTCCCCAATCCCCTCAGGGGTCGCCTCCGGGTCGCGCTCCTCGTCTTCCTCCTCTTCCTCTTCCTTGCGAGAGTCGTGAGAAGACACGACCACCGGCACCGCCGCCACCGGGGCTCCAGGGGGCGCCGGTGGCACCAGCCCGCGCCCATCAAAGGTGGGCATGGCAGCCGCAACCTGCGCCCCATCCTTGCGAAGGAACAAGGGAACTAAGGCACTCAATGGGTATTCCTGGTGGTCCCCGACCAGGAGGCGGAGAGCCGCGCCCAGCTCTTCATCAGGCAGGGCTTCCGGGCTCAGGCGAAGCTTGTCTTCTTCGCCCCAAGCCTCCATAAGGGGCGCGTACGCGCCTGATGCGGGGCCACGCGCAGCATCAGGAATTCCCTCAGTAGCATAGCCCCTGTCACCTTCGCCGCCTTCGCGTTACCCGGCTTCAGGTCAGCGTTCATCTTCTCCAACACCGACGTTGCCCGGTCGTCAGTGAGCTTCGCACGAGACCACCACGTGTCAGACTGGGGCATCTCCGTTGGCAGCACCAAGCATGGGTGGACGCACTTGGCGTCCATCATGACCCACTTGCTCCTGAAGCCGTCGGCCTTCTTCCGGCCTTCGAGATTGAGTTGTCCTTGCTGGCCGCGATGAAGTTGGCGCACCCGGAGGTACGACCATCGTTGATGCGAAGGAAGAAGTGGCGCAGCAGAGCCACAGACGGCATCACGCCGACATACGCCTCACAGTAGAAGGCGAAGATCGACAGAAGGAGAACAGAGTTGGGATGAAGATGCAGCGCCTGCAGCCTGTAATGGCCAAGGACCTCATAGAAGAAGTCGGAGAAGGGGGGAACCAGCCCCGCGACGATGCTGCTCATGAAGAAGGGGAAGAAGGTACTCCCCGCTGGCTCCAACACAGCAGAACCAGCCCGGAGCTCGGTCTTCCCCCTCTCGTTGCTCTCCCCCGCCGTTAGTAGGCGCGTGACGGAGAGCTTCTTCTCTGAGACATTGGGCGCATCTAGAGCCGGCTCGTACCAGGCGGGCGACGAAGAAGCCTTGACCTTCCGGGGCGCCATTGGTCGCTGATTCGGAAGGGGATGGGAGCAGATCTGGAGATTGCCGAGGCGAGGGGCGAGAAAGGGGATCTGGAGTAAGGCGGAGGAAAGCAATGATGGCAAGCGTAGCCAGTGCAAACCTTTTGCAAGACGGGCAGTTGCCGAGGCAGCGTGGGGAAGCGGAGACGCCCGCGTCCAATCAACCGCCACGCGTCGACCAAGGCCGCAGGCTGTTGGGGCCCGCGGCGCTCCGCACTTGCCCTTTGGCTTTGCCCCGAAGCCAAATGCGAGCACACCTTGGGCCCAGGGGCTACTATCGGCGTTCTGGGAACGGGGGTCACCAGACTTGCCTCCCTGCGGCCCACGGCGTGGCTCTCCCAGCGGCCCCGTTGTAACACCCCGGATGTATCTTGCCATATTTGTAACTCCGACTCTTGCCATTTTCGGCTATGTGTTATGATATTCCCTCCGTGGTTGGGTTTCGTCTTTGTTTTTGCATTTTGTTCATGTCATGCATCCCATATCATGTCATCATGTGCATCGCATTTGCATACATGTTTGTCTCATGCATCCGAGCATTTTCCCTGTTGTCCGTTTTGCAATCCGGTACCCCCACCTCCTCCGGCGCACCCCTTTTCGTTTCTTTTTGTGAGCGGGTGTTGAACGTTCTCGGAATGGACCGAGGCTTGCCAAGTGGCCTTGGTATACCACCGGTAGACCACCTGTCAAGTTTCGTGCCATTTGGAGGTCGTTTGATGCTCCAACGGTTAACCGGGTAACCGCAAAGGCCTTTTGTGTGTTGCAGCAAAACCCCCCTTCCAAACAGCAAAAGCCCCCTTCCAAAGGCCTTTTGGTATACCACCGGACGCGCCGCCCGCCTCCACCGCGCGCCACCGCGTCCCCACGTCTCCGGTGACCGCGCCCCCCCTCTCCGGCAGCTCCTCCTCGCCGCCTCCTCTCCATCTTCCCCGCCGGCGCCTCCTCTCCGGCGAGGGACTCCGGCAGCCCGAGCCTCGGCCGCGCCCCGATCCGATCTGAGACGACGGTTGACTTTTCCTTCCCTCAGGTTTTTCTCCAAGTCATGAAATATTTGCAATACATGCTCATGTTTATCGCATCATAACTCTCTGTATATGGCTCCGTTTTGTGCGTGTAATATATCGAAATGTTCGTCTCGAGATGCTCTTCATTTTGTTCCATTGTACCATGTTCATTTGAGTCCATATTGATGCCCAAATTGCTGATGCAAGAGTGCTATATGCTGTTAACTGCTGTTACTTACCAGAACTTGAGGATTTGTTATTTTTGTTGCATTTGATCTGTGTATCTTATGGGCATGAGCTCTACATGTGTTTTGATGTATGCCATGCCATCTTTACAGAGGTGTATGCCATGTATTTTTGTGATCTCTGTGGTGACTAGCACAAGCATGCAAACTAGGCTTCGTGATGTTTCTGTTTTCACGGACTTTGGATTTTGCTAAGTCTTTGCCTGCTGTTATTTTATTGCTATATATCCATGTGACTACAGAGAGATCTATGCTCCTTTTGGAGATGTTCAGTAAGAATGTTTTGTAGATATAGTTGTGCTATATCCATTCATGCCTATTTTGCAATTATGGAGTGCCCTAGCATGACTCAATCTTTCTCTACTTTTTCTATAAAATGTTCCTGGCAGATTGTTTATGTGTTATTCAATTTGCCAAGGTTGTTGTAGTTGATCCATTCATGCTATGTATTTGCTCTTGCCATGGATAGCTTCATAAACATGCCATCTCGCTGTAGGTATGCTTGTTTTGTCATGCTTTGCTTTGTGATGAGTGCATCAAGCTCACCAAGATGCCCTCATAATTCTGTTTTCTGCCATGCTCTGTTTTCTGCCAAGTCTGAAACCTGTTAACGAAACTTGCTATGTTTACATGGTTTCCATCATATCTTCTGGTCCTTTTTGGCTTATGGTCAGTAAGGGATTTTTGTCCTCCGCATTCAGTAGATTCATGCCATGCCTTGTTTTGTTATGTTAAGTTCCTGTAGCATGTTGATTTCGTGCTCTGAACATTGCTACCTGATGCTGTTTCAGCCAGGTCCAGTAATTTCACCAAGTCTGTGAACCTGATATCTTTTGCACTATTGCCATGCTTGTTTGAACCTGTTGTTGTGTGACCTAGCCATAGCTTAGTGTTCATATTTTGTCAAGCATCTCCTGTAGATTACTACCATATGCTTTGTTGCGATGTTGGAGTGCTGTAGCATAGTTGCTTGTTGCATTCTAAGTGCTATCATGCTGTTAATCGCAGGATAGAGTCATTCTTGTTTTGCTTGCCATTTGCAAACCGTGCATCCGTTTCCGGTGATCTTTATATCGATTTCGACCGAAATCATCTCATCTTTCCAGTGGCATGCTTGGTTTGCCAAGTTACTGCCTTGTTCATCATTTTTCTTCCGGAGCACGCATATGCAACGCATACCACATCTCGCATATCATACATGTTTTGCATCATGTTGCTTGTGCATTTCCCGTGATTGATTGTGGTTCCGTTTCTTGTGTTCTTGTTTTGGGTAGAGCTGGGAGACGAGTTCGTGAACGAGGAACTGTTGAGTACGCTTACGAGGATCAAGCTTTCGACAACTCTGAGAACCTTGCAGGCAAGATGACCATACCCTCGAAATCACTTCTATCTTTGCTTGCTAGTTGTTCGTTCTATTGCCATGCTGCGCTACCTACCACTTGCTATATCATGCCTCCCATATTGCCATGTCAAGCCTCTAACCTTCCTTTCCTAGCAAACCGTTGTTTGGCTATGTTACCACTTTTGCTCAGCCCTTCTAATAGCGTTGCTAGTTGCAGGTGAAGTTGAAGTTGGTTCCATGTTGGAACATGGATATTTTTGGATTATCAAAATATCTCTTACTTAATTAATGCATCTATATATTTGGTAAAGGGTGGAAGGCTCGGCCTTATGCCTGGTGTTTTGTTCCACTCTTGCCGCCCTAGTTTCCGTCATACCGGTATTATGTTCCTTGAGTTTGCGTTCCTTACGCGGTTGGGTGATTTATGGGACCCCCTTGACAGTTCGCCTTGAATAAAACTCCTCCAGCAAGGCCCAACCTTGGTTTTACCATTTTCCACCTAAGCCTTTTCCCCCGGGTTTTCGCGAGCCCGACGGTCATCTTTATTTAAACCCCCGGGCCAGTGTTCCTCTGAGTGCTGGTCCAAACTAGAGCCACTTGCAGCGCCACCTTGGGGAAACTCGAGGATTGGTTTTAGTTGTACATAGTGTTCATCCGGTGTGCCCTGAGAACGAGATATGTGCAGCTCCTA
Organism: Triticum aestivum; assembly: GCF_018294505.1. Classification (NCBI taxonomy): domain Eukaryota; kingdom Viridiplantae; phylum Streptophyta; class Magnoliopsida; order Poales; family Poaceae; genus Triticum; species Triticum aestivum. Next base: position 408,937,371 of record NC_057805.1, on the reverse strand, counting down.
TCGGGATTTGTCGGCACATTCGGGCGGCTTTGCTGGCCTTGTTTTACCATTGTCGAAATGTCTTGTAAACCAGGATTCCGAGACTGATCGGGTCTTCCTGGGAGAAGGTTTATCCTTCGTTGACCGCGAGAGCTTATAATGGGCTAAGTTGGGACACCCCTGCAGGGTATTATCTTTCGAAAGCCGTGCCCACGGTTATGAGGCAGATGGGAATTTGTTAATGTCCGGTTGTAGAGAACTTGTCATTTGACTTAATTAAAATACATCAACCGTGTGTGTAGCCGTGATGGTCTCTTCTCGGCGGAGTCCGGGAAGTGAACACGGTTTGAGTTATGCATGAACGTAAGTAGTATCAGGATCACTTCTTGATCATTTCTAGCTTCGCGACCGTTGCGTTGCTTCTCTTCTCGCTCTCACTTGCGTATGTTAGCCACCATATATGCTTAGTGCTTGCTGCAGCTCCACCTCATTACACCATCCTTTCCTATAATTTTAAATATTCTTGATCTTGCGAGTGTGAGATTGCTGAGTCCTCGTGACTCACAGATTCTACCAAAACAGTTGCAGGTGCCGACGATGCCAGTGCAGATGACGCAACCGAGCTCAAGTGGGAGTTCGATGAGGAAAGCGGTCGTTACTATGTTTCTTTTCCTAATGATCAGTAGTGGAGCCCAGTTGGGACGATCGGGGATCTAGCATTTGGGGTTATCTTATTTTCATTTGGATTTGATCGTAGTCGGTCTATGTGTGGATTTTTGGATGATGTAAGAATTATATTTATGTATTGTGTGAAGTGGCGATTGTAAGCCAACTCTCGTTATCCCATTCTTGTTCATTACATGGGATTGTGTGAAGATGACCCTTCTTGCGACAAAACCACAATGCGGTTATGCCTCTAAGTCGTGCCTCGACACGTGGGAGATACAGCCGCATCGTGGGTGTTACAAGTTGGTAATCAGAGCCATCCCCGACTTAGGAGCCCCCTGCTTGATCGAATCGCTGGCGTTGTTGAGTCTAGAACAAATTTTTTTTGAGTCTTAGGATTATATATATCGGAGAGTAGGATTCTTTTTACTCCTCAGTCCCTTCGTCGCTCTGGTGAGGCCTCCTGACGTAGAAGTTTTGACTCTTCTCTCCTCAAATTTCACTAATTTTTTTAGGATCACGCGGGTATCTTGGAATCATCTTGAGCTATCCTCACCCACACACATTCGCAACTCATTGAGAGTGATCCTCAACTCATCTTGAGCGATCCTCACCCACACACATTCGAAAAGCACAAGAACACCTCTCCTCAGGAGGCTGTTCTTCCCTTGTACTGTTCATCATCAGCTTCCAAGGCAATCCACCACCACCACACTAGAGTAGGGTATTATACCACAACGATGGACCGAACCAGTATAAATCTTGTGCCCCTTGTGTTGCGAGTTCGTCACGTTTAGCCTTAGAGATCGCGGTGAGGGTGAGGGCATGATTAGGTAGGGGGAGATCTTCATGCGCACCCCAGTGTTCGAACCTTAAGGGTTTTGCCGGAACTCGAAATCCGATAGAGATGCTAGAAACGAGAGAGAGGGAGTGCATCTTCATACCCTTGAAGACCGCTAATCGGAAGCGTTACAAGAACGCGGTTGATGGAGTCGTACTCGCGGCGATTCAAATCACGGAAGATCCGATCTAGGGCAGAACGGACGACGCCTCCGCGTTCAACACATGTACAGCCCGGGGACGTCTCCTCCTTCTTGATCCAGCAAGGGGAGAGGAGAAGTTGAGGGAGAGCTCCGGCAGCACGACGGCGTGGTGGTGGAGCTTGCAGTTCTCCTGCAGGGCTTCGCCAAGCACTACGGAGGAGGAGGAGGTGTTGGAGGAGGGAGGGGCTGCGCCAGGGGAAGGGGTGCGGTTGCCCTCCCACCCCCCACTATTTATAGGGGGAAGGGAAGAGGGGGCCGGCCCCCCTAGATGCATCTAGAGGGGGGTGGCCAAGGGGGAAGACTTGCCCCCCAAGCAAGGTGGGAGGCGCCCCCTCCCCTAGGGTTTCCAACCCTAGGCGCCATGGGCCCTTGTGGGGGCGCACCATCCCACTAGGGGGCTGGTTCCCTCCCATATTCAGCCCATTAAGTCCTCCGGAGCAGTGGCCCCACCTGGTGGACCCCCGGACACCTTTCGGTGGTCCCGGTACAATACAAATAACCCCCAAAACCATTTCGGCGACTAAAACTGGACTTCCCATATATAAATCTTGACCTCCAGACCATTCTAGAACTCCTCGTGACGTCCGGGATCTCATCCGGGACTCCGAACAACCTTCGGTAACCACATACAATTTCCCATAACAACTCTAGCATCACCGAACTTTAAGTGTGTAGACCCTACGGGTTCGGGAACCATGCATACATGACCGAGACATCTCTCCGGCCAATAACCAACTACGGGATCTGGATACCCATGTTGGCTCCCACATGTTCCATGATGATCGCATCGGATGAACCACGATGTCGGGGATTCAATCAATCCTGTATACAATCCCCTTTGTCCATCAGTATGTTACTTGCCCGAGATTCGATCGTCGGTATCTCCATACCTCGTTCAATCTCGTTGCCGGCAAGTCTCTTTACTCGTTCCGTAACGCATGATCCCGTGACTAACTCCTTAGTCACATTGAGCTCATTATGATGATGCATTACCGAGTGGGCCTAGAGATACCTCTCCATCATACGGAGTGACAAATCCCAGTCTCGATTCGTGCCAACTCAACAGACACTTTCGGAGATACCTGTAGTGCACCTTTATAGTCACCTAGTTACGTTGTGACGTTTGATACACCCAAAGCATTCCTACGGTCGAAGGAAATGATACTTGACATTAGAAAAGCTCTAGCAAACGAACTACACAATCTTGTCTATGCTTAGGATTGGGTCTTGTCCATCACATCATTCTCCTAATGATGTGATCCCGTTATTAATGACATCTAATGTCCATGGTCAGGAAACCACAACCATCTATTGATCAATGAGCTACTCAACTAGAGGCTCACTAGGGACATGTTGTGATCTATGTATTCACACATGTATTACGGTTTCCGGTTAATACAATTATAGCATGAACAATAGACAATTATCATGAACAAGGAAATATAATAATAACCACTTTATTATTGCCTCTAGGGCATATTTCCAACAGTCTCCCTATTGCACTAGAGTCAATAATCTAGTTACATTACGATGAATCGAACACCCATAGAGTACTGGTGTTGATCATGTTTTGCTCGTGGAAGAGGTTTAGTCAACGGATCTGCGACATTCAGATCCGTATGCACTTTACAAATATCTATGTCTCCATCTTGAAGATATTCACGAATGGAGTTGAAGAATCGCTTGATATGTCTGGTCTTCTTGTGAAACCTGGGTATCTTGGCAAGGGCAATAGCTCCAGTGTTGTCACAGAGGAGAGTCATCAGGCCCGACGCATTGGGAATTACTCCTAGTTTGGTGATGAACTCCTTCATCCAGACTGCTTCCTGTGCCGCCTCCGAGGCAGCTATGTACTCCGCTTCACATGTAGATCCCGCCACGACGCTTTGCTTGCAACTGCACCAGCTGACTGCCCCACCATTCAAAATGTACACGTATCCGGTTTCAGACTTGGAGTCATCCAGATCTGTGTCGAAGCTAGCATCGACGTAACCCTTTACGATGAGCTCATCGTCACCTCCATAAACGAGAAACATATCCTTAGTCCTTTTCAGCTTCTTCAGGATATTCTTGACCGTTGTCCAGTGTTCCATACCAGGATCACTTTGGTACCTCCCTACCAAACTCACGGCAAGGTTCACATCAGGTCTGGTACACAACATGGCATACATAATAGACCCTATGGCTGAGGCATAGGGGATGACACTCATCTTTTCTCTATCTTCTGCCGAGGTCGGGCATTGAGCCGTGCTCAATCTCACACCTTGCAATACACGCAAGAACCCCTTCTTGGACTGATCCATATTGAACTTCTTCAATATCTTGTCAAGGTATGTGCTTTGTGAAAGACCAATGAGGCGTCTTGATCTATCTCTATAGATCTTGATGCCTAATATGTAAGCAGCTTCTCCAAGGTCCTTCATTGAAATTTTTTTATTCATGTAGGCCTTTATGCTTTCCAAAAGTTCTATATCATTTCCCATCAATAGTATGTCATCCACAGATAATATGAGAAATGCTACAGAGCTACCACTCACTTTCTTGTAAACACAGGCTTCTCCATAAGTCTGCATAAACCCAAACGGTTTGATCATTTCATTAAAGCGAATGTTCCAACTCTGAGATGCTTGCACCAGCCCATAGATGGAGCGCTGGAGCTTGCATACCTTGTCAGCATTCTTAGGATCGACAAAACCTTCTGCCTGCATCATATACAATTCTTCCTTAAGGAAACCATTAAGGAATGTCGTTTTGACGTCCAATGCCATATCTCATAATCGTAGAATGTGGCAATTGCTAACATGATTCGGACGGACTTCAGCTTTGCTACAGGTGAGAAGGTCTCATCGTACTCAACCCCTTGAACTTGTCGATAACCCTTAGCGACAAGTCGAGCCTTATAGACGGTCACATTACCATCCGCGTCAGTCTTCTTCTTGAAGATCCACTTATTTTCTATGGCTTGCCGATCATCGGGCAAGTCTATCAAAGTCCATACTTTGTTTTCATACATGGATCCTATCTCGGATTTCATGGCTTCAAGCCATTTGTTGGAATCCGGGCCCGCCATCGTTTTTGTACCCCTTTACTTGTGCGCGGGCAGATGCAGCCCCATGCCCCTGACCACCCTTGACAGGGCAGAAGAAGCAAAACCACAAGACAACCAGAGCAACGCCAAGACAGAAACACAAAGAGCAGAGGGGCGAGGTGGACTCCCCCGGCAAGGCCCTTGCCGGGGCGACCTCTACGGCCCCGGCAAGAGCCTTGCCAGGGCAACTTGCCCGACACCCGCAGAGTCGCCACCCTTGAGCCCGAGGGTTCCAACGCCATCAACCACATTGGAACCAAGGCTCGGGAGGCGCCTTCGTGGTGACATGCAGATCTTTGTGAAGACCAGAAGCATACAAGACTAGATGAAGAACTAGAAGACGACGATCCTCGGCAAGATCCTTGTCGAGGAAACCAACAGGACCCCCGGCAAGATCCTTGCCAGGGCGGCCGCGACGCTGCGGCAAGACCCTTGCCGGGGCACCGGCAAGCCCCTTGCCAAAGACATCCGCAGGGCCACAGCCAGGCCCACGTCTGCCAAGATTCAACCATCGTTCCCATGCAGCTGCCAGCCCACCAACTAGGCGAGCACCTGCGTGGCGGCGCATGGCCTCTAGGCCAACTCAGCAAGCACCTGCGTAGTGGCATGCAAATTTCCATGAAGACTCTGCCACCGCACCAACTCAGTAGCCAGCCAGCCAGCGTGGCACTACACGCCTCGTCAGTTCGGACGCGCGTCGAAGCCAGGCGAGGCGGCGACAGCTGGGACGAGCTTCCTTGCCGTCCCTGATAATGCAGTACACCGACAGGAGCCCCCGGGCCTGGACCACATATAAGCGCGGGGCGTTATTGGGCCAGGCCCAGAACGATGCGCGGGCACGCGTGCGGCGGAGTTTTTTTACCGCAGTAACTCCCCCGCCCGCTGCGCTTCCCTACGACCCGCATTGAATGCGCGACATGGGGGTCGTGCATGGGACGACCGCAGCATGCTTGCGTCATCTTGTGGTGAACAGTAAAGAGGCGGCTTGCTTGTTCCTTCAGAACTGCAGGGCCGCTGCTCATTTACTTTCTTCGCCTTGGAACCATCGTTCCACATTTCCCACTACGCTTGTCCCTTGCGCCACGTACGCCGCATGCGCGGTGTGGGGTAGGTGACAGACGCATGGTATATAGGAAGGCGCGCGGGGCCCGATACTCACGTGCCTTCAATTGGGCGGGGAGGGTGGTCGATGGCCTTGCTCGCTGCCACTTAATGAGCCGGATTTGAGCGGGCTCTCAGAGGCGTAGAGCTAGTCTTTCGGCCTTCCCCTCCAACTATAAAAAGGGAACTCAGGGGTAGGAGGTAGAGCATCTCCCTGCGTGTCTCCTCTGTCTCCATCCCTCACCCACGGTCATGGCGAGAGGGCATGGCCGCGACCGTTCTTCTACGAAGGCGACCAGGTCCTCCTCCCGCCAGAGAGCTGCGGCCGCCAAGGAAGAGCCAGATGCCGAGGGTGAAGGCCATGCTCGAGGCGGGGGCGCCGGACGGGGCCGCGGTCGGCGGGGCGGCCGAGGCAGAGGTGGGCACGGAAGGGGGACGCCTGCGTCGTCTCCGTCTCCGTCGCCATCTCCCCCGCCAACTCCTCCTGCCTCGCCGAGTGGTCACGTTGGGGACACGGCGTTCGAGTTTATCCTGCAGCTGCATGGGCCGCTGCGCCGCTGCCTTCGTCTTCCCCGGGCGTTCGTGAGGGTGCTGGAGATCGACCAGCCACCGCGGCTGAGGCTTCTCATGAAGGGGTGTTGCCATGGCGACATGTGGGTGAACACAGGGTTCTCCGCGCCCTCAAGTGATGCTCCTTCACCGGGGATGGAAAACCTTTGCACGCGCCCATTGCTTGATGGATGGGCACGTCCTTTGCTTCAAGCTAGCGGAGAGCGACTTGCTCTCCGTCAAGGTCTTCGGGCGCTCCGGACACAGGCTAGGGTGCTGTGCAGAGAGCTCCACCAACGACAAGAGCTCCTCCTCAGGCGACAGCGACGAGAAGGATAGCAGCGGCTACGACAAGGGTAGCGGGCGGGAGGAGGACATGTCCGACTAAGTGTAGGACACACCATCCCTGGGCGACGCCGGTAGCACCACCATCCACACCACCAGCTCCTTGAACTTCTCGGGGCCGCCGCTCCTGGTGGCTGGCGCTGGAGGGTCGGAGAAGGCGAAGAAGGCGGGTGGCGGGCCATCAACTCGGAGTACGATGGCACTGACGCCTTCGTCGCGTATTGCCAGCCCGCTGCCTCATCTTTCGGCATCTTCCCCGGCACCATCATCACCAGCCTTCTCTTGGTGTCTTCTGCTGCTCGTACCTCGCCTAGGCGCCCATTTTTCTCCCCCATTTATTCTGACCTGCTCTCTGAGGAGAGAGGGACAAGAAAGGGATTACGGGCATCTTATCCTTTTTTAGTTTTTAAGCCTGCGGGCACTTGTTAGATTTAAACCTTGTAATCCCCTTGCTTATGTTTGCATTCCATATGAACTGTACCTGTTTGGAACATATTAATGAAAAAAGGGGGTTTGCCGGGCTCTTTGTGCATGAGCGAGGCCCATGCCAAGGAGTGAATCCTTGTTATTTTTAAGATAAACATCGTCGCCCGGCAACATGCCTTGCCGTCCCCTTACTTCATTCACGGCCATGCTCACGCTCTCGGCAGAGGCAGGGGCGAAGTAGGTTTAGGCCCTTCGTTCGCTTCCCTGTCACCGCAACTACAACCAAGTTCTGGCCTAGGGAATAATTCTTGGGCACAGGAAAGGGGGAGCACGGTGGCCCAGGAATAAATGAGGTTTCATACGTCCCAATTCCACACGGAAATGCATAACAGGGGATAAAGGACTTATCTGGATTTGTAGCCTCCGGCAACCCTGGGCTTGCCGGGGTCAGGGCGTTGGCCTGTCCTCTTTCTTCCAAACAGCCCAACAAAAATGTCTATGCACCCTGCGAGCCAAAAAGGACAGGAAGGAGCAGAGAGACGCATACTCGACCTCTATGCTAGGGGTTAGTCGCCGCTAAGCACTATCAACCCTAACAGAGAGAGAGACTCAACCTAGCATGGATGCTAAACCTTAGGGCGCCAGCGCTTCATTTATTTATGCTCATGGTCTGCGCCTGGCTTCGTACAAAGGGTAACATGCCTTGTCGGCAAAGCTTGTACAAAAAGTGGCTTGCCGGGAGGCCCGACAACCGCGCCTCAAGGGTAAAACTTACGAAGATGTTCGATATTCCAGGAGTTGCTCACTGGGATACCATCTTCGTTCTCCAGGTGGACTGCGCTGGGCCTGGTGACTCGTGTTACCCGATAAGGGCCTTCCCACTTAGGCGTCAACTTGTTGGAATTCTTGGGCGACTGAACGTGACGAAGAACAAGGTCGCCTTCCTCAAAGCTTCGGGCATGAACCTTGCAGCTATGGTAGCGGCGCAAGGCTTGCTGGTAGCGCGCTGCTCGCATAGCCGCCCGAAGACGATCTTCCTCAAGGAGCGTTGCGTCATCTTGCTACAAGTGCTCTTGCTCAAGCTCATCATAAGCGAGCACTCGGTGTGACCCGTGTGTGAGTTCCATGGGGAGAACTGCTTCTGCCCCGTAGACAAGGGAGAAAGGTGTCTGGCGGTGGCTCGAGTCGGTGTCGTTCTGATCGAGCAAAGAACCGTCGGCAACTCGTCAATCCAGGGCCTTCCACACTTGTGCAGCCTGTCAAAAGTCTTTGTCCTCAGGTCTCACAGTACTTCAGCATTTGCCCTCTCCGCCTGGCCGTTGCTTCATGGGTGTGCCACCGAAGCAAAGCAGACCCTGCTACCGAGGTCCTGGATGTATTGCATGAAGGTGCGGCTTGTGAACTGCGTGCCATTGTCGGTGATGACCCTGTTTGGCACTCCAAAACGGCAAACTAGCCCCTTGAAGAACTTGACGGCTGACTGTGCTGTCACCTTCCTCACTGCCTCTACTTCGGGCCACTTTGTGAACTTGTCGATTGCGACGTACAAGTACTCAAAGCCCCCGACAGCACGGGGGAAGGGGCCCAGTATGTCGAGCCCCCAGACCAAAAATGGCCAGGAGAGAGGGACGTTTGGAGGGCTTGAGCTGGTTGATGAAGCTTCTTCGAATGGAACTGACATGCTTCACACCTAGTTACTAGCGCGGGGGAAGGGGCCCAGTATGTCGAGCCCCCAGACCGAAAATGGCCAGCAGAGAGGGATCGTTTGGAGGGCTTGAGCTGGTTGATGAAGCTTCTTTGAATGGAACTGACATGCTTCACACTTAGTTACTAGTGCTGCTGCATCCTGGAGGCCTGTGGGCCAGAAGAAACCCTGCCGGAATGCCTTGCTGGCAAGGGCCCTTGACCCTATGTGGGAGCCACACATACCTCCATGTATCTTTGCCAATAGCTCTAGTCTGTGCTCCCGAGGAATGCACTTCAGCCTGACTTCGTTCGGCCTCCTTCGGTACAGGGTATCATCCACAAACTGGTACATGTTGGACCGATGGGCTATTTTCTCTGCTTCTTCCTGCTCCTCGGGGAGCTCTCCTATTTGGAGGAAATGGACGGTGGGCTGCGCCCATGCCAGAGCCCGGGGCTCGACGGCAAGGACCAAAGGCACATCTTCGGGCACAGGGGCAGCTCCCTCTACGGTTAGGGCCTGGGGCCCCGTTGGAGGTAGTCGCCCCTCGGCAGGCTCGGGGTACCCAGCAGCCTAATTGCTGGCGGCTCCTGGGAGCTCAGCGGGAAGGTACTTGCCGGGGCTTGTCTTCCTTCGCTTGTTCTGCCCTGTTGATGGCTCTACGGATGGTTGTATTAACTGAAGTACAAAGGTACCTGGTTCCACAGGCAACTTGAGGGCAGCACGTTTCGACAGGTCGTCGGCAATGCTGTTCTCCGCTCGGGGAACATGCTCTACTTGTAGGCCGTCGAAACGTTCTTCCAACTTCCTCACTTCATTCACGTAGGCCTCCATCAACATGCTCTAGTAATCCTTGTTGACTTGCTTGACGACGAGCTGTAAATCACCTCTGATGACGAGTTTCTTGATTCTGAGGTCTGCCGCGATCCTGAGACCGACAAGCAACCCCTCGTACTCCGCCGTATTGTTTGTTGATTTTTCCCGGGGGAAGTGCATCTGGACAACGTACTTGTGGTGCTCTCCGGTGGGTGCGACGAGCAGCACGCCAGCACCAGCACCTAGAAGTGAGAAAGCTCTGTCAAAGTACATGATCCACTCACTGCTCGTCTCCTTGCCGGTAAGGGTAGTCTCTTGGATCTCCTCGTCGGGCGTTGCGTCCCACTCTGCTATGAACTCCGCCAAGGCTCGGCTCTTGATCGTTGAAGTACTTTCAAATCTGAGGCCGAAGCTCGATAGCTCCAGTGCCCACTCTACAATCCTCCTTGTTGCATCTGGGTTGTGCAAAATCCACTGCAAAGGGAGGCGAGTGACGACGGTTATCTCGTGTGCTTGGAAATAGTGGCGCAGCTTTCTCGAGGCCATGAGGAGGCCGAAAAGCAGCTTCTGCATCCCAGAATATCTTGACCTAGCCCCCTGCAAGAGGGAACTGACAAAATACACTGGGTGCTGCACCATCTTGTTTTTCTGTCCCTCTTCTCCCATCCGCTCAGGTTCTGCCTCGGCGGGCCTGAGCCTTGTCGGGGGTCTTTATTCGTCGGTGTCAGGCCCTGCTGGGGAAGCCCCCGGCTCGCCATCCGACGGCTCTGCCGCAACTGCTGCTTCTGCCTCAAGTTCCCTCTGTGCCACCAGTGCGGTGCTGACCACTTGATTCGTTGGTGCTAAGTACAGCAGCAACGGCTCCCGTGGTTTAGGCGCGACTAGTATTGGCGTGGAGGAGAGGTACTTCTTCAAATCTTGCAGTGCTGCCTCTGCCTCCGGAGTCCATTTTACAGGACCCGCCTTTTTCAAAACTTTGAAAAAGGGGAGGGCACGCTCAGCAGATTTGGAGATGAACCTACTCGGGGCAGCAACGTAGCCGGCGAGCATACAGACGTATTTGACCCGCTTTGGCGCCTCAATCTGCTCGATCGCCTTGATCTTGTAGGGATTTGCTTCGATTCCGCGTTGGGACACATAGAACCCGAGAAGCTTGCCGGAGGGGACACCGAACACGCACTTCTCTGGGTCGAGCTTGAGGCTGATCTTGCGTAGGTTTGTGAATGTTTCTTCTAAATCTTGCATGAGCGTGGCTCTGTCCTTGGTATTGACCACTATGTCATCCATATAAGCTTCCATATTTCTGTGCAGCTGGGGTCAAAACCAATCTGGACTGCTCAGGCAAAAGTCAAACCAGCGCTCTTCAACCTGAAAGGCATCCGTACAAAACAGTACATACCACATGGGGTGATGAACGCGGTCTTCTCTTCGTCTTCCTTCATCATGAAGATTTGGTGGTACCCCGAATAGGCATCGAGGAACGACAGCAGGTCACACCCGGCAGTGGAGTCTACAATCCGGTCGATGCGCTGCAGAGGGAAGGGATCCTTTGGACAGGCTTTATTGATGTCTGTGTAATCAATACATAGCCTCCACTTCCCATTTGCCTTACACACCACCACCGGATTGGCCAATCACGTGGGGTGGAGTACTCCTCTTACCAGGCCTACCGCCTCCAACTTCCTGATCTCTTCAATGATGAACTCTTGTCGTTCCAAAGCTTGCTTCCTGACCTTCTGCTTGATGGGCCGCGCGTGAGGACAGACAGCAAGATGGTGCTCAATCACCTCCCTGGGAACGCCGGGGATGTCTGATGCTTGCCATGCAAATACATCGACATTCGCCCACAGGAAGGCGACGAGTGCGCTTTCCTATTTGCTGTCAAGGGTGGAGCTTATAGTGAAAGCCCCGCCCGTGCCATCCTCCTTGACGGACACCTTCTTGGTTTCTGGTGGTGCAGCCTTGGACTTCTTGCTCTTGCCGGTGGAGCTCTCTGGCACGTCCTCAGCGTGAGCACAACACTCCGAAGAGGTGCGCTTGCCGGAGTGGGTGCAAGAGGTCTTGCCGGAAGAGGTCTTGCCAACCTTCTTCCTCCCTGGAGCTTCAGCGGCAGGAGCAAGTGCCCTGGCAGCAGTTGCTGCAACTGCCTCTCGTTAGAGTTGGTCGGCGCAGATAAGCATGTCTTTCTTGTCAGAGGGGACGGTGATGACGGTTAGCGGCCCTGGCATCTTCAACGTATTGTAGGCATAGTGGGACGCCACCATGAACTTGGCCATCGCTGGGCGGCCAAGGATCCAATTATATGGCAAGGGGATCTCGGCGACATCGAAGACGATCTTCTCCGTCCTGTAGTTTAGCTCGCTCCCAAACGTAACCGGCAACGTGATTTTGCCTTTGGGCTGGCTCCTTTCCGGGTTGACCCCTTGAAACGTGCCCGTCTCTTCGAGGTCTCCATCAGGAATTTGCAGCTTCTTGATCACAGCGGGTGAGATCAAATTTAGACCGGCCCCACCGTCCACCAGCACTCTTGTCACCTTGAAGTTGCGTATCGTTGGTGAGACCAACAACAGCAAACACCCGACCGCAGTTGTGCGGTCAGGGTGATCCTCGGTGTAAAAAATGATGAGTGTACGGGACCACTTCAGTGGCTTCTGGGCATCGAATGACGGCTCCGCCGCAGTGACCTCACGCGCCCACTACTTCAGCTGGCGGTGTGAGGTGTGCAACGAGGCGCCACCATCGACGCACATAGCCTCTGTAGCCTTCTGGAACTCGTGCTCGCCGGACTCGTCGTCTTCGTCGTGATCGTCATCCTCCTCTTTCTTGTCGCGGCCCCGAGCAGGCCTCTCTTGTTGGTTATCCTTGCCACGGCGACCCCCTTGGCCGCCACGCTTCTTGCCGGATCCCTTCGTACCATCCTGACCTTTCTCCTTGTCTCGCCTTTCATATTCAGCCTTCTGCTTTTCCGCAAGCAGCTCAACTTGCCGGCAGTTCTGGAGGTCATGGCCCTTGGTGTGGTGGATCTTGCAGTACTGCTTGTCGGAGCCTCCTGGCTTGCCCGCGGCCGCCAAGGCCAAGCAGGCGGCGCACCCGGCAATCTCCTTGCCGGGGTCGTCAGCCTTGGCCTTTTTGGTGGCGCCGAGCTCGCCGGATCCCTTAATGGCAAGCACAGTCTTGCCCTTGCGCTTCCTGTTGTGGCGCCGGCCCTTCTTTGTCGGGGCGGCGGTGCCTTCATCTGTGGAGTCAGTTTCCGCACCGGCGTCCTCGCCGGGGTACTTCCTCCCCTCTTCAGCTCGAGCACATCTATCGGCCAGATCATAAAGTTCGGCCACATCCTTGACCTTGTTCATCGCTAGCTCTTCACGCATCTCGCGGTTGCACACATTCTGATGGAATGCGCTGATAACGGCGGTGGGATGAACATCTGGGATGTTGTACTGTAGCCGACTGAACCTCTGTGCGTACTTGCGCAGGTTTCACCTTCTGTCTGGGGGATGATATGCAAATCGCTTGCCTGGCCATGAGCTTAGTGGCCTCCGGTGATGGCGCCGATAAACTCATGACACAAATCCGACCAAGAAGAAATGGAATCCGCTGGCAAGTGCATCAACCATGACATGACGTTGGGTTTGAGTGCCAACGGGAAGTAATTGGCAAGCACCTTGTTGTCGCGAGCTCGAGCAGCTTGCATCGCGATGGTGTAGATGCTGAGGAACTCCGACAGGTGGGTCTTGCCGTTGTACTTCTCGCCAACATCGGGCTTGAACGTGCGGTGGGAGGCCACTGGAACTGCCGCAGCTCTCGGGTAAAGGCTGGACAACCCACCTCGTAAGGCAGGTCGCCGGGGTCGCCCGGCGCCGGGTGGTCCATAGTAGGCCCCGCACGCCGATCTGACTGATGGCGTGTCTCCCGTCGTCGTTGGATGGTGGTTCGAGCGTCTTCCTGAGCTCGTTCCCGAAGGACTTGACGTTGGTCGCGGCGTGTTTGCGGGTCGGACAACGCTGTGGAAACGTTGTCAGCGACGTCGGGTCGATGGCCCGGTGGCTGCGGTCGCGACCGTGGGGGGGGGGTGCACCATGGTCGCAGCGTCTCTCGTCTCCCCACCGCCGGCATGCACCGGCTCGCCAGGACGCCAGGGCGAGGGTCCCATCGGGAGCGGCTCATCTTTATTGGCGAAGCTGACAAGGCTTCGGATGGTGGCTCTCCACTCGTCGAGCTTCTCCGCAGCTGGGGGAAAGTCGAGGAGCAGCTGCACGCGCGCCAACGCTTCTGCTGGCGTAGGCGGCAGCGAGACCTGCGTAGACCGTGACACGCTCCGACTTCTAACCGGGTTATAAGGGGCTCTGTCGCGGTCTCGCGGTCGCACGCCACCCGCAATGGCGTCTGAGCGCGCATGCCAACCTAGTTCATCCTGTGAGTGGCGCACAGGGCTCTTTCCGTGGCGGTGCCCGGGGGCTCCGGCATCGCGGTGGTGCTCATCGTGCGCGGCCTAGGAAGTGCGCGGCACGGGCGCCAGCTGGGGTGCTGTGGAGGCTGCTGCGCCACCCGTGGGTAGCACGGCTCCGCCTCCGGACCGAGCGGCGTGTGGCTCATCGTCTCAGATCCGGATGATGCCGCTCGCCTGGCTCCGATCGGCAGAATGTCGTGAATGCTCATGGGCCACGTCTCCAGCCCCATCCGTGGGCACCTGGTCGCCTGCCCGCGCTGGCGCGGACGGGCCGGCCCCGGATGAGCCGATTGCCGTGATCCCCTTTTTCTTGGGGGCCATGGTGATGATGAAGTTGGTGTGCTAACCTTCAAACCGGATTTTCACAGCATGCGCCCCCTACCTGGCGCGCCAAAGATGTCGGGGGAAACGACACCTATGGGATCACTGGAATCCCTTCTACGGTTGGCGGGCGCGGGACTGTGGAAAGAGCGGGATTGATAGATTAACGCGGGGGGATTATCCAGGTTCGGGCCGCAAGAGATGCGTAATACCCTACTCCTGCTAGTTTCTGTTTATCTGGTGTTCTTGGACTAGCTACAAGGCGTGAAGGGTCCAAAAAGTCCGAATCCTCTCCCAGTACGCCGCGGGCCTCCTTTTATAGACAAAAGGGGCTGCCACAGTGGCACACAGGAGGTGGAAAGTTATACAGTGGTTGAGTCTATCCTCTGGCACCGTAGAACAAACACATTTAATGCGCTGCCGGCGTGCCCTTCTTGCTTTATCGGGGATGACAAGGAAGCTCGTTCCAGCTGTCGCCGCCTCGCCTGGCTTCGACGCGCGTCCGAACTGACGAGGCGTGTAGTGCCACGCTGGCTAGCTGGCTGCTGAGTTGGTGCGGTGGCAGAGTCTTCACAAAGACTTGCATGCCACCATGCAGGTGCTTGCTGAGTTGGCCTAGAGGTCGCGCGCTGCCATGCAGGTGCTCGCCTAGTTGGTCGGCTGGCAGCTGCATGGGAACAGCGGTGGAATCTTGGCAGGCGTGGGCCTGGCTGTGGCCCTGCGGATGTCTTTGGCAAGGGGCTTGCCGGTGCCCCGGCAAGGGTCTTGGCGCGGTGCCGCGGTCGCCCCCTGCAAGGATCTTGCCGGGGGTCCTGTGGGTTTCCTCGGCAAGGATCTTGCCGAGGATCGTCGTCTTTTAGTTCTTCATCCAGTCTTGTATGCTTCTGGTCTTCACAAAGATCTGCATGCCACCACGAAGGCGCCTCCTGAGCCTTGGTTCCAATGAGGTTGATGGCGTTGGAGCCCTCGGGCTCAAAGGTGGCGACTCTGCGGGTGTCGGGCAAGTTGCCCCGGCAAGGCGCTTGTCGGGGCTGTGGAGGTCGGCCCGGCAAGGGCCTTGCCGGGGGGAGTCCACCTTGCCCCTCTGCTCTTTGTGTTTTTGACTTGGCGTTGCTCTGATTGTCTTGTGGTTTTGCTTCTTCTGCCCTGTCAAGGGTGGTCAGGGGCGTGGGGCTGCGACAGCCTACACACAAGTAAAGGGGTACAAAAAGGGACTCGTATTTTAGTACACCGACACATCGCTTCTTCATACTTCGAAGGTTCACCGTTGTCTAAGAACATGATTTCCAGCACAGGTTTGCCGTACCACTCTGGTGCGGAACGTGTCCTTGTGGACCTACGAAGTTCAGTAGCAACTTGATCCGAAGTTTCATGATCATCATCATTAACTTCCTCTCTAGTCGGTGCAGGCACCACATAAACATCTTCCTGAGCTGCGCTACTCACCGGTTCAAGAGGCAGTACTTCATCAAGTTCTAGTTTCCTCCCACTTACTTCTTTCGAGAGAAACTCTTTCTCCAGAAAGGATCCATTCTTGGCAACAAAGATCTTGCCTTCGGATCTGAGGTTGTCAGGACCCCGATTCCAAGTCACATCGATCTAGCCGGTAACACCTCATATCACTTTGCGGCCTCACGCACAGTATTCCCACGGGAGTCGCCTTACAATGGCCCGGGACCGTTTGCGCCTTTTGGCTCACGTATATGATAGTGTCGCTAGCATCCATATGACAGAGAACCCGGGCCGACATGACTTGTCGTGAACCCAAAGTGGCACTAACTTACGGGGACAGGCATACATGAATCAACATCGAGCATGTCGGTCACCAGCGTGCGAATCCGGGCTGTAGCACTGGGCTAACAGGACTCCGGTGAAACGGGGCTGTAGCAGGCTAGGCAGGACTCCGGATGTCACCGCGTGACATTTCCCCGAAGGGACAGACATAGGAACGAAGTGAATCACATGCCGGCCAGTCAAGTGTTCCGGAGCAGTACTGCTGGGCTAGCAGGACTCCGGTGAACCGGGCTATAGCGGACTACTATGGCTCATGGAAGCACAAGACTACATTTCCCCATAAGAGAGGCTACCAAGGATAAACAACTAGGTTGTGGCATCCCACACATACCAAGCATTTCAATCATACACACAATTTGCTCGATATGTGTAAATACAACATGGCATCACAACATAACTCTACGATTCAAGTATTTATTCATTAGGCTCCGAGGAGCCAAGATATTACAAACATGGGTCTCATGATCCAACATTCAGAGCATACAAGCAATAAGCCCATGCGGAAGCTTAGCATGTCTGAGTACAGACATCTACAAATGAAAAAGGCTGAGCGGCCTGACTATCTACAAGATCCTGCTGAGGGCACAAGATCGTAGCTGAGGTAACAAGCTAAACATCAAAGTCCACGCGGAACTAATAGCGCGACTGAAGTCTCTCTACAAAACATGAAATAGGCAAACGTGAGTACAAATGTACCCAGCAAGACTTACATCATAACTATCTACATATGCATTGGTATCAATAAAGGGGGTGGTGGAGTTTAACTGTAGCAAGCTAGCTTTGACTCAGTTGCTAACCTAAACTACGACTGCAAGTAACTCTTTTGAGGTGGCGCACACGAGTCCACATATTCACCATAACTATACACCACTATGCATTCGCTCCCGTCTCCCTACGAGAACGCCATCCACAGCACTCACGCTTATCTTGCGCATTTTAGAGTATCCACTTTCACTTGTCTATGAACTGTTATAGGCAACCCAGAAGTCCTTTACCGCGGACACGGCTATTCGAATAGATGATGTTAACCCTGCAGGGGTGTACTTCTTCACACACGCTCTCGCCACTTACCGCCATGTACACGTCATGTATCTCGGCAACCTTCAAGCGAAAGCCTGGCGAGGGTGTCGGCCATGGCCTACCTAAACACTCAAGTCTCTAGTCCAGGTTTATCGCCTATAAGGTTCCATCCGCAGGGAGTCCGGCCGAAGTTTCCACATACGACCCCGAACGATGTGAGCAGGGTTCCCGAAACACCAAACGGGCGCCCGGTACACCGTGCCACGTGCCTACTGCATCACAGCCCACCCCGCGGTCAGTGCTGCGCACGGCCTCCAGCATACTACAAACACCAGAAACTACTTGTAACTCCTGGACAGAGGACATGGGTGGTTAAGAAGCCGAGAGAGTCAATTAAGGATCCCGATGTGTGGTAGTAGCTGTTCATGGATCATAAACACAGAACTCAGTTCCTGAGGACGGTTTCAATGTGACAACCCACCATGTACTCCTACATGGCCTCTCACCGCTACCTTTACCAAATCGAGTTCACACACTTAGCTCACACACAGTAGGACAAGTTCATCACCATTCCAATTCATTCCCGATGAATCAGATCTGACTCAACTCTAAGCAGTAGCAGGCATGACAAACAAGCATGAATGAGTAGGCACATCAGGGCTCAAACAACTCCTACTTATGCTAGTGGGATTCATCTATTTACTGTGGCAATGACAGGTCATGCAGAGGAGAATGGGTTCAGGTACCGCAGCATGTAACAGTTGAATCGAAGTTGTTCTAATGCAGTAAAAGAGAGCAGGAGCGAGAGAGTGGGATTGTATCGGAATGGACAAGGGGGTTTTTCTTGCCTGGCACTTCTGAAGATAGTAAGGCTCTTCATCAGTGTCATCAATCTCAGCGTCGGTACCACGTCTACTGAGGAGGAACAATTACCGGCAACAGAGAGGGAACACAATCAATGCAATGCAACAATATGATGCATGATCATGACATGGCAAAATGAATGTGTTTGAGCTAATGCAACTAAGAACAGAAAGGTTTGAGCTAATTTGAACCAAGGGTTCAAATTCAAACTCAAGTTATGAGTTTATAATGTGCATTATCATGTTTTGGTCTAACAGCAAGGTTAGATTGTTTAAACATGCATGAAAGCAGTACAGATGGATAGATTGGATTTTTCTGATCATTTTTCATATATAATTTATTTCAATCTGAGTTATTTAGATTACTTTCTATGAATTATTGAAGTTTTGGACATTTTCTAAAAATAAATAAATCAAATAGATTTATTTAAAATCCAGAAAAGCATTACTGCATCATCACAGGGTCAGCATGATGTCAGCAAGTCAAAGGCGCCAGCCCAGGTCAAACGTGACGGCCGGGACCCACTTGTCAGTGAAACAACTAATTAACAGGGTTAAGTTAATACTAACTAAACTGTCAGCGGGCCTGGGCCCACATGTCAGTGACTTGGTGGTTTAACTAAAAGTTAATTAGCGCTAAGCTAAAATTAGTAGGGCTCTGGGCCCACCCTTCGTTGACCCAAGGGAGTCAAACCCCAGGTCAAACAAGGTCAACTCGCCGGCGGCTCGATGCTGGCGACGACAGGCGCGGCGGAGGGGCTCGGAAATGAGCCACAGGGCATCATTTTGGCCGCGGTCTGTTGCGTTCGAACGCACGCAGTGGCGCGCATCGAGTGGTGGCAGCAGTAGGTGCTAGGGTGGCCGGAAAAGTGGCCGGCGACGAGGTTCAGCGGCGGCAGCAGCTCGGGCATCCTCGGGGTAGCGCTACAGAGCACGGGAGGAGGGGCTGCGGGTGTCTACGGGCTCATGAGATTGTTCTGAGCACGATGGTGTGCTCGAGCACGAGCTGTGGTGGTTGTGGCCACGACGGCGAGAAGTTTGGCGGCGGCGCGGGTCGGTCTCCGGCGGAACGACGGCTATGGCGTGAAAACGGGACAACGGATAGGGGGTTCGAGCGAGAGGCTTACGGCGGTTGCAACGGTGCAGACGGTGATGTCGGAGCGGTCGGGGCGGCAAGATGGATCTTCGGTGACTGAGGAGGAAGAAGGGGCCGGGGACGGTGAAGCGAGGCACATCCGCTCGCGTGGCTTGACGAAGACGATGTAGAGGTTGACGAAGGAGCTCCTTGCCGCGTCGGGGAGGCGAGGGGAGCACTGTGGCTGCGAGCTTCACGGCGGCGAGCGCTCGGCAGCATCGGCCATGGCGATCAGAGGAGAGGGAGAGGGCGAGGGGGGAGGAGTGAGGTGTCCAGTGGGGTCGGGGAGTCTCCGTGGCGTGCGAAGGGAGCTCGGGAGCGTGAGGAAGGCAGGGAGGAGGTGGAGGCCTCGGGCGCACAGGCGTCGACACGGCTCTGCCTACTGGCAGAGGTTGAAGGCAACCGCTCCGGCCAGTGGGCTGGGCCGTCCAGCTGGCCGCGCCAGGTAAGTGGCCCAGGTGGGTTTTCTGCTCTGTTTTAGCTTTTGTTCTGTTTTCCTATTTATGTAAATTTGTTTTAATTTGGTTTTCAAACCAAATCACTTTTAAAAATTCTGAAAATAGTTATGGGCACTAAATGAATTATTCCAGAGGCCCTCAACTAATTCCAAAATTGTTGGAGCATTTAAAAATATTTATAGTATTTAAATGCCCTAATTCAAATACAATATGAGTTAATTCAAAAATCCAGAATGGCCTAAAAATATGTGCATCATTTTTGGCAGAGGTTCTAGACCAATTCAAAAATGATGGACATTTATTAAGGGCATTTTGGGTTCATTGAAAATATTTAATTTTGACCCTAGTTGAATTTCATTTGCTGCTAGGGTTTATCAGTCCCCATTTCAGCTTTACATAAAATTTAAACATGATGCAACAGACAAGTGCTAGCCTAGTGCAAGGTAAAGCTAGGGATGTGACAACTCACCCCCACTAAACAGGAATCTCGTCCCGAGATTCAAGACGTGAGATAAGTAGAAAGAGGGGACACAAAGCTGACACGATCTCATGATCCACCTTCCCTTCTCGAAGATGTTGATTCATTGCTTCATATTGATCTTGACGTCTTTGCTTTCGATATCTTCATCCAACACGATGACGACAAAAGGAAACTCTAAAGGAAACGATCTCCTCGAAGATCGAGCAATCAAGATCAACTCATGGGGTGAGACGTTAAAACATCTCTTGAGCTAAGACATGAAACACAGATCGGGAGTGATGGAAAGGAGGTAGATGACAAGGTTCTACTGGGTAGGCAAAAATTCCACGCTAAAAAGGATGGTGCATGATTTCAAGATAGCGATGAAATAATTGCCATGATTCCATAATGGGGCACCTTAGGGGAGGTGACTCATAGAATTATTCCCTTAAGTGGCAAAAAGAATTACTTTGGATGCAAAGATCATTGAAACTCTTTATACCAGCCTAAGGCAATCACGATCGATCTTTTGAAGGAGTTCGGAAGAATGGCATATCTGGATTCGAATGGATGATGTAGACTAATTTGTTGAAGACAACGCGATGGATGATTTTGCTTATCATCAGAAATGGATGGGATCCATGGTAGGTCCACTTTGGAAGATGATCTTGGACAACAACTGCTGAGAGGGGCAGCCCATGGGAAATTGGCACAATGGCGGTGCAAGCTGGGAACAAGATGTAAATGTTGGGAATGTTCCAACCATCATATCTGCCTGAGATTCAGATCTGGTTGGTGTGAGGATATTCCAGACTCATCTAGTCTAGAGAGAAAAATGAAAGATTGCAACACAAATCGACGAGATGGCGTTGCGAGATTCTCGGGAGATGAACTACGATAGCAAGCTCCAAAGCATGAGCTGGTTCTGCTACATACATGTGAGCATGTTGTCCAAGACAAGAATGACCACATAGTAGTCTTATAATAAAACACTATCGAGTTCTGGTTGGGAACCCTCATGAAGGATTTCGAAGTCTTTACGCAAGTCCATGGATTAGATCCCAAGCATAGACTTCTTTTCCTTGAACAAATCAATCAGTGGCTTGGTGTGCTAGGGATTACACACGAAGTGGAGGTAGCGAGCCTATCAAACCATGGAATACTTTGCACATGCATGACCGACTTGGGATGATTCCGGAGAAAGCAAAAACAATCTTTCTCAATTCACGGCGGCAACTTGCACCTAATGCACGTGAACTTGGAGAAAGTCACTTCTTACACCAAACATGTATTTCATGAACGGGACATGAACATAATGCTTACAAAAGTTTCCAATACTAGCTTGATGTTCACCATGAATCATGGAGGAGACAAGATGCTGCTGATGGGCTCAATAGTAACTCATCGGAATTTCCATATCACTGGACTTCCACCATCATGTGAACACCGTGATAGCATTGGTCAGACCAAAAGATGTAATGGTGTATGCTTGAGGGATCAACCACGAGTAAGACAACATTACGAACATCGTTGGTTCTAATTTGACTTGATGATAGCCCATACTCAAGTCAAAGTTTTGACAAGGCAATAGATCCAACAACTGATCATAAGGACCAATCGATGGAGATATCATCTTTCTTCAACACACACACACACAAAGATATCCCTTAACATGAACTAAGTCAGACTAGCTTTTATCTTCCAACTCTCCAAGTTGTTGTTTGGCTTAACCAACTAGCTCAGGGCTATCCCACACAGATTCTTGGAGAATCGGTGGTTTGGAGGAAAATCAAAATGATCACGAACTCAACATAGCAGTCAGGTGACAACCTGGTAATACTTCCGAGAAGATATTCGGAACATCACGAACCACCGATATGTTACTAAGCTCGAGAACAATCTTGCTTTTCAGAGCAAGACGATATGATCAAATAAGCAAGGGATTGAATAATCCTAACTCATTGATCGAAGAGTGCACCAGAAATAAGGACTAGGTAGCACAATCCATCTTATAATGATGATTCAATAACCAACACGCTAAGAATGAGAATATTGTCCATTTACTACCAAGCAACTAGTTGCTAGGAGTATTGATTTCACACATCACGGTTCACTTGTCGGTATTCCAGTTGCAACAACACGGAGCCGAGGAGCAAATGATGATGGCGAGAAGTATCACTGCATCAAGAATTCATAAGAGTTGGTGCAATTATCATGACATTCTTGACATCAAGAGGGCAATACTTCAGGGTAGAACAGAATCAAAAGCTGGATTGGCATTTTGATTTGCGGAATACAACTGCTTTGACCCAATCCTAGATATGGATGAGGTATTGGAGTTTGTTTCTCCTAATAATTCTGAAATAACATGACTTGATGGACCACAAGAGTAAAGGCATTGATGAGCACGGATGCACAACTACTCCTGGCTATCAATTGATAGATGAAGGTCGGAATACAACTGAGAAGGGACAACTCAAAGGGACATATAATTTTCTAAGTTATGGACGCATAGGTTAATATGTCAAACCAAGTTCAACAGGTTTCTTCCAGATAACCCATGCAGAAAGGTAGAACTGGCAGAATCACAATTATGAATGGAGAACTCCTCAAGAGTACTCTGATTGTGATATTTTGGTTCAAAGAGCTTCTGCCTTAATGGTTCATGGTATTTCGAAGAAGGAAATACCACGGACCTCGAGGACTGTCGCAAAGTTACTAATATCCTAAAGGAACGAGCAACACTATCTACACGAATTAAGTAGAGTGAATCTTGGGTTCAAGAACCCAGAAATAGAATGCCTACTAACTAAATGGCATCACGGGATGCTTTCGAGAATAATGGCCAGAATCATCACACTGGGAATACAAAGCATTGCTAGATTACTAGGTGAATCCCTAAGACACATAGGGTCATAATAATAGCTCCAACATATATGTCGAGGCAATAGAGTACCTCAACTCACCGATTAGTGTGGCTGTAAATGCTCAAAAAGATTTGAGACATCCTGCAAAATAGTGGCGAACCCACTTAACATCATCATATCAAGGTTCTGGTTCAACTGACAACATAATAAAAGTAGTAGAAACTGAATTGAGGCTTGGAACAAACAATCCTATATGTCTCTATCATAGTAACTCGTCATCCTAATAGATAGATGAGAAGGCCTAGTTCTTAATCCCCGTAGAAAGGAAGAGGTTGACTTAGATCAGAAGGGCATAAGGTAAAGGAGTAAACAGAGCCTTACGTTCCCTTCCACAATCAATTCCCTTACATAACTAAAGAATTTCTAGACTCAACTTCAACCAGTTTGGCTTGGTAATCCTACAGGCAGTCAGGCTCTGATACCAAAGCTGTCAGGACCCCGATTCCAAGTCACATCGATCTAGCCGGTAACACCTCATATCACTTTGCAGCCTCACGCACGGTATTCCCACGGGTGTCGCCTTACCATGGCCCGGGACCGTTTGCGCCTATTGGCTCACGTATATGATAGTGTCGCTAGCATCCATATGACAGAGAACCCGGGCCGACATGACTAGTCGTGAACCCGAAGTGGCACTAACTTATGGGGACATGCATACATGAATCAACATCGAGCATGTCGGTCAGCAGCGTGCGAATCCGGGCTGTAGCATTGGGCTAACAGGACTCCGGTGAACCGAGCTGTAGCAGGCTAGGCAGGACTCCAGATGTCACCGCCTGACATTTCCCCGAAGGGACAGACACAGGAACTAAGTGAATCACATGCCGGCCAGTCAAGTGTTCCGGAGCAGTAGTGCTGGGCTAGCAGGACTCCGGTGAACCGAGCTGTTGCGGACTACTATGGCTCATGGAAGCACAAGACTACATTTCCCCATAAGAGAGGCTACCAAGGATAAACAACTAGGTTGTCGGATCCCACACATACCAAGCATTTCAATCATACACACAATATGCTCGATATGTGTAACTACAACATGGCATCACAACATAACTCTATGACTCAAGTATTTATTCATTAGGCTCTGAGGAACCAAGATATTACAAGCATGGCACTCATGACCCAACATTCAGAGCATACAAGCAACAAGCACATGCGGAAGATTAACATGTCTGAGTACAGACATCTACAAATGAAAAAGGCTGAGAGGCCTGACTATCTACAAGATCCTGCTGAGGGCACAAGATCGTAGCTGAGGTAACAAGCTAAACGTCAAAGTCCACGCAGAACTAATAGCAAGACTGAAGTCTCTCTACAAAACATGAAATAGGCAAACGTGAGTACAAATGTACCCAGCAAGACTTACATCAGAACTATCTACATATGCATCGGTATCAATAAAGGGGGTGGTGGAGTTTAACTGCAGCAAGCCAACTTTGACTCAGTGGCTAACCTGAACTACGACTGCAAGTAACTCTTTTGAGGTGGCGCACATGAGTCCACATATTCACCATAACAATACACCACTATGGATTCGCTCCCGTCTCCCTACGAGAACGCCATCCACAGCACTCACGCTTATCTTGCGCATTTTAGAGTATCCACTTTCACTTGTCTATGAACTGTTATAGGCAACCCAGAAGTCCTTTACCGCGGACACGGCTATTCGAATAGATGATGTTAACCCTGCAGGGGTGTACTTCTTCACACACGCTCTCGCCACTTACTGCCATGTACACGTCATGTATCTCGGCAACCTTCAAGCGGAAGCCTGGCGAGGGTGTCGGCCACGGCCTACCTAAACACTCAAGTCTCTAGTCCAGGTTTATCGCCTATTAAGGTTCCATCTGCAGGGAGTCCGGCCGAAGTTTCCACATACGGCCTGAATGGTGTGAGCAGGGTTCCCGAGACACCAAACGGGCGCCCGGTACACCGTGCAACGTGCCTACCGCATCACCGCCCACCCCGCAGTCAGCGCTGCGCACGGCCTCCAGCATACTACAAACACCAGAAACTACTTGCAACTCCTGGACAGAGGACAAGGGGGGTTAAGAAGCCGAGAGAGTCAATTAAGGATCCCAATTTGTGGTAGTAGCTGTTCATGGATCACAAACACAGAACTCAGTTCCTGAGGACGGTTTCAATGTGACAATCCACCATGTACTCCTACATGGCCTCTCACCGCTACCTTTACCAAATCGTGTTCACACAAAGTAGGACATGTTCATCACCATTCCAATTCATTCCCGATGAATCAGACCTGACTCAACTCTAAGAAGTAGCAGGCATGACAAACAAGCATGAACGAGTAGGCACATCAGGGCTCAAACAACTCCTACTCATGCTAGTGGGCTTCATCTATTTACTGTGGCAATGATAGGTCATGCAGAGGAGAAGGGGTTCAGCTACTGCAACATCTAACAGTTGAATCGATGTTGTTCTAATGCAGTAAAAGAGAGCAGGAGCGAGAGAGTGGGATTGTATCAGAATGAACATGGGGGTTTTGCTTGCCTGGCACTTCTGAAGATAGTAAGGCTCTTCATCGGTGTCATCGATCTCAGCGTCGATACCACGTCTACTGAGGGGGAACAATTACCGGCAACAGAGAGGGAACACAATCAATGCAATGCAACAATATGATGCATGATCATGACATGGAAAAATGAATGTGTTTGAGCTAATGCAACTAAGAACAAAAGGGTTGAGCTAATTTGAACAAGGGTTCAAATTCAAACTCAAGTTATGAATTTATAATGTGCATTATCATGTTTTGGTCTAACAGCAAGGTTAGGTTGTTTAAACATGCATGAAACCAGTACAGATGGATAGATTGGATTTTTTGATCATTTTTCATATATAATTTATTTGAATCTGAGTTATACATTATTTTCCTTGAATTATTGAAGTTTTGGACATTTTCTGAAAATAAATAAATCAAATAGATTTATTTAAAATCCAGAAAAACATTACTGCGTCATCACAGGGTCAGCACGACGTCAACAAGTCAAAGGCGCCAGCCCAGGTCAAACCTGACGGCCGGGACCCACTTGTCAGTGAAACAACTAATTAACAGGGTTATGTTAATACTAACTAAACTGTCAGCGGGCCTGTGCCCACATGTCAGTGACTTGGTGGCTTAACGAAAAGTTAATTAGCGCTAAGCTAAAATTAGCAGGGCTCTGGGCCCACCTTTCGTTGACCCAAGGGAGTCAAACCCCAGGTCAAACGGGGTCAACTTGCCGGCGGCTCAACGCCGGCGACGACAGGCGCGGCGGAGGGGCTCGGAAATGAGCTACAGGGCATCATTTTGGCCGCGGTCTATTGCATTCGAACGCACGCAGTGGAGCACATCGAGTGGTGGTAGCGGTAGGTGCTAGGGTGGCCGGAAAAGTGGCCGGCGACGAGGTTCAGCGGCGGCAGCAGCTCGGGCATCCTCGGGGTAGCGCTACAGAGCACAGGAGGAGGCGCTGCGGGTGTTTACGGGCTCATGAGATCGTTCTAAGCATGATGGTGTGTTGGAGCACGAGCGGCGGTGGCTGTGGCCACGGCGGCGAGAAGTTTGGCGGCAGCGCGGGTCGGTCTCCAGCGGAACGACGGCTATGGCGTGAAAACGGGACAACGGAGAGGGGGGTTCGAGGGAGAGGCTTACGGCAGTTGCAACGGTGCAGACGGCAATCTCGGAGAAGGCCTGGAGCGGTCAGGGCAGCGAGATGGATCTCTGGCCGAGGAGGAAGAAGGGGTCGGGGACGGTGAAGCGAGGCACGTCCGCTCGCGTGGCTTGACGGAGACGATGTAGAGGTCGACGGAGGAGCTCCTTGGCGCGTCGGGGAGGCGAGGGGAGCATGGTGGCTGCGAGCTTCACGGCGGCGAGCGCTCGGCAGCATCGGCCATGGCAATCAGAGGAGAGGGAGAGGGCGAGGGGGGAGGAGTGAGGTGTCCAGTGGGGTCGGGGCGCCTCCGTGGCGTGCGAAGGGAGCTCGGGAGCGTGAGGCAGGCAGGGAGGAGGTGGAGGCCTCGGGCGCGCAGGCGTTGACACGCCTCTGCCTACTGGCAGAGGTTGAAGGCAACCGCTCCGGCCAATGGGCTGGGCCGTCCAGCTAGCCGCGCCAGGTAAGTGGCCCAGGTGGGTTTTTTGCTCTGTTTTAGCTTTTGTTCTGTTTTCCTATTTATGTAAATTTGTTTTAATTTGGTTTTCAAACCAAATCACTTTTAAAAATTCTTAAAATAGTTATGGGCACTAAATGAATTATTCTAGAGGCCCTCAACTAATTCCAAAATTGTTGGAGCATTTAAAAATATTTATAGTATTTAAATGCCCCAATTCAAATACAATATGAGTTAATTCAAAAATCCAGAATGGCCTAAAAATATGTGCATCATTTCTGGCAGAGGTTCTAAAACAATTCAAAAATGATGGACATTTATTAAGGGCGGTTTGGGTTCATTAAAAAGATTTAATTTTGACCCTAGTTGAATTTCATTTGCTGCTAGGGTTTATCAGTCCCCATTTCAGCTTTACATAAAATTTAAACATGATGCAACAGACAAGTGCTAGCCTAGTGCGATCGAGCTATTTTTCTGGACAACAAACTCGTATCCACCGTCACCGCCTCCTCGAGCGTCGGTTTGACGATTGCTTCGGTGGAATTGTGCAGAATTGAGTATATAGCAACCCTGTAAAATTTCATCGCATTTCGATGGAGGAATTTTCGGGGATCTACGATATACTGGAGGCCTGTCGTGTCTCGACGGGAATCTCGACGAGTTTAGGGCGTGGTCTCCAGAGCCTAGCTCGGAGGTTATTTGGAAGATCCAACCGTTCATCTTGCGCGGAATTTCCATATCAACCACCTCCCAAAATTTCAGCTCGATCCGACCGTCCAAACTCCGGTAACCTTCCGATGAGTGCATCACTTTTCAGATCTGTTTTCTGCGCAAGAACGAATCCGACCCGAGTTCATGTTTTTTATGGACGGGATTTCGGAAATCCTTTTTGAAGGAAGTTTTATATGGGGTATTGTGTTTTGTTCCCAAACACATCCCGCTAATTTTAAAGTCTTTTCCAGTATGATCTTCACCATCGCGCCGGTGTCAAACCATCCCGACAACATTGCTCCACGGCTGTCGACCTGCGCCAGACGGATCGTCGCTTCATCGAGCCGAGGCCAGCCTTATCGGATCATCAGATCAGGAAGCCAAACAAGAGTTCGGCATCGTGAAGACTAAATTATCACCAACACCCTCACCCCATGGTTTGCACGGGTCAGGCGCGCCGACATCGCCGCTCGGTCTCTTCATCAATCCGGCTTTGACCGCGTCACAAGTTATGACCAGCGTCGGCATGGCTGCACAGTTGCTCTTCTTGAAGCTGATGTCCATCATGCCGAACTGCTTCAACACCTCGGCTGACGTGGCCGCTGCAACATCTCCTTACCGACCTGCTCCGTTACCTTGCCCTAGACCGGGGGCTTCTCCATCTCTTCGTCAACCCACTCCAGAGACTTCGGTGTCACCGGCCGACCAGCTTCATCATGTTAGCCAGACCGGGGGCTTTGCCTCGGCGAGCCAACCTTTCCCATAGTCGCCATGCCGTCGCTTCATCGCCCATCAGGCAATGGATGTGCGGATCGAGTCCCAATTTTGGGAGTAACCTTTCTTCATATTGCTGGAACAGATAAACCAGGTGCTATTAATCCTAGTAACTTTTTCTTGCTTGGGTTTATTTTCCCCCAGGAATTATTATTCTATTTTGTTCCATCATCTGTACACAGGTCTGTCAAATGGTGGCCGCATTAACGACGGTCGCATGGTGGTTCGATCAGTTCTCGTATAGAGTTTGGTGAAAGCCGAATACGGAACTCGGACCGGCCTGCAAATTCAGGCTTTGCCACGCCTTTACCGGATCACGCCGACCCCCTGCGTCGACATTGACTTCGGCGCCAGGCCACATATCTTTAAATAAATTACTTTGCATAAATTAATTACGCGAGGATTTTTACATATTTAAATTATTATTGTTGGCCTGCACTATTTCACATGTGTAGGTAATCGACTTCGACTGCGTCACGCGGTCACTTCAGCAAGCCGACGTCGTCGTCCCAATCGGCGTAAATCGGCTCGCATGATCACCTTGTTGGTCGAATTGCCATACCGATATGTTCGGTCACCTCGGGACTTCGGCATCGGGGAGGGAGATCTACCTCATCGAGTGTTCGGCACACAGGCCATATTTCTTTTATTACTCACTTCGCATAAATTATTAATTATGTAACATTTTTTATTACTATTATCTCCGGTTTGCACTATTTTCTATGCACAGGTAAATGATCCTGGTCAGACAGTATTGTCACCTCGGCGTACTGACATACCACGTCACCTTGGCTGGACCGGGGGCTTCGTCATCACTTCATTAACCCACGCCGGGGACTTCGGCGTCACTCCATCGGCTTGCATTGGCCGTGCTATGTCACCACTTCAGAGTGCTGAGCTCTTCGCTCCGCCACCTCCGGACTGGCTTGGGGGATGGAACCTTGTCCCGCACCAAGCTCGGACCATGTCATCAATGCCGAACACATTAACCAGCTAAGTCGCTTTCATGCTCAAAGTCTTAAATTTTTAACTTGTGTTCGGTTCGACCAAGCATCATACCTTTTTTGGCAAAAAGTTGTTTGTGAAAAACTTCCTCGTCAGAACTTTGTTTGTGACACACAAATTCAAATACCCCGTTTACTCGGGGGCTTCCTTTATGAAGCGTTTCCTCTTGCATATGATTATACTTGTACGGCTTCATTCCTTGTTCGTGTATTACGCCACAATATGCACCTTGTTGACTTAAGTGTTCCGCAAGCTGGGTTGCCTTGCTCCTGTGTTTACCCCTACGTTCCCGATTGTTCGGCTAGGGAGTAAAGGGAGCACCTCTGCGATTGTCACAATCGGGTCATTCGAGCTCGGACCTCAGATTGGGTGAAGCCGAAAGCGAGCGCTCTTATTGTTTTCAATGATGGTCGGCACACAACGGAACTCATGAGTACAAAAAAATCTATTTCACAAGTCTCATAGTAACAATGAGCAACCGAAGAAAGGTATCGGTGGGGGTACTATTTTCTTCGAAGATGCTTCTTACACTTCGTCAGTAATATAGCATAAGTTCCCTGAGCGTGCTTTGTCGGTTACAGCCTTATGGCATGATTGCCTGGTTATTGGAAACACCGTCGATATTCTCGACAGGCGGAGTACATAACACTTTTCGGCCCTTGACCAAAGAGGGAGAAGCCGACGATTGGTTAAGACGCGTTTAAAGTTCGGGTGTACACAGATATGATATAAGTACTTCGGTACATACAATCATTATACATAAAATTCTTTTATCCAAGTCACTTGGGGCTCTTAAATTAGTATGAGCCGTTTTATAATAAGTGTTTTCTTCTTGGTCGTTGCAAAATCTTTTTCTATCACTACTTTGTGCGACGCGAGTGGGTGGTCAATAGCCGGGGAGCCTAGTTTCCCTCTGAAAGACGTTGGAGTTTAGTTCACTAAAGTGGCCTAATGAGCAGTGCTCCGCCTTCCGGATATGAGGTTACAGCTGTGGGCTGATCCGCTTGAGGTCTTGAGATCGGATGTGTCATATTAACGCACGACAGAAGCACAAATTTTTTTAAGACCAATTTCGGATTGGCACCGAACACTTTATCTAGTTCAGACGTCAAGTTTCTACTGAAGATTTTTGGTTTTCCAAGTCTATGGCACTTTTAAAATATTTGTGTGTTTCCAGCATAAGTCTCGCAGTGCAACGCCGAGCACCTTTAGAGATTCGGAAAAAAACATTCTCGGATATTGCTATATATGCATCGGTTTCGAATTGTGTCTTCGGTCAATAGTTGGGTTGCCCGGCTCCTGTGCTTGCCTCCTACGTCCCGCTTTTTTCGGCTAGGTGTGCAAAGGGAGAACCACTGCGATTGTGCTTCCAGCTCGCATGGTTAAGCGCCTCAGTGGA
The DNA here is from genome assembly GCF_018294505.1 of Triticum aestivum. Lineage (NCBI taxonomy): Eukaryota > Viridiplantae > Streptophyta > Magnoliopsida > Poales > Poaceae > Triticum > Triticum aestivum. Next base: position 408,906,259 of record NC_057805.1, on the reverse strand, counting down.
GAAAGCCGAAAACTGACTGTCATAATAAGCATAAACTGGTCAGCGATCCGATGACTCTGTTAAACTATATGATCGATGGAGGTCACCCCGTGTTGAACGACAGGCCGTTCACAACATTGGCCGAAGCGTTAACGGCTTGTCCTCGGCTATCGCCGAACACTAACTGGGGGCTAGTAACTGGCCTCCCAACTTTAAGCTCCTATGACTAAGTGAAAGTTAAAAAGCGCGCATATCTGATTGCCTTGTTTCCGCTAACACAACCTCCTTCGGGCACCGAGATGTCGGCTAAGGGTTGTTTTGGTATTGCGAAAACACCCTGCGTAGCATCTACAAGGGGGTGGAAGCCGATGATGGGCCATTTTCAAATGATAAACGGTCGCAACGGAGTCAAAATAAACATATCATCGGCATTTGTATTTAATATACGAGGGCCTCCTTCCGCAATCATCGTTATAAAGCCATAAATATGCATCAATTTGACTTAAGATTTTGGCCAAGCTGGGTTGCCTGGCTCCCGTGCTTACCCCTACATTCCTGATTGTTCTGCTAGGTGGTAAAGGGAGCACCTTGGTGATTGTTACTACCGGGTCATCCGAGTTAGTACCTCAGATTGGGTGAAGCCGAAAGCTAGCAATCTTAAAGGATCACATTGGTCGGCAACGACGGAAGTAAAATTTGTGGTTCATTAATACCATAGAGTTCGGGAACTTTCGTCGAACTAAATCCTCAACATTTTCCTCCCACATTGATCGGAAGTGAGTTTTCATGATCATGATAAGCATGACGACCCAAAGAAAGGAACCGATAGCGGGACTATTTTCTTTGGAAGATGTTTCTTACGTTAAAACGTAATATAACATATCTCTCCATGTACCTTTGTTTATAAAACCGTATGACCGGATTGCCTTGTTTGCCGTAAAACTTTGCCCTTGTAAAGGCTTTATAGAGTAGGACAAACACTCCCCAGCTACTGGCCGAGGAGGTTGAAGCCGATGGTCGGTCAACAAAGTTTTATACAATGCAGATCTGAGCATTAATGATGTAAAGTACTTGGATACATAGAATCATTACACATAAAAAATGCGAGTAAAATCCATTTACTGGATTCCATCTTTTAAACCCCTTGGGGCCTACCTTGGCGAGCTCGGATTTCGGCCAGCTCTAAGCTCTTTTAAGAGATCTTTATTCTCTTTCCGAGAAGTTTGTGTTAAACACAACAAAATTTTCTGTCAAACGGACTTCGATCCTTAATTCGGCCACCCATGCCCACATTATGGCTCGGGGGCTACTGGGCTTTGCGCTCATTATTTACAAATATTAAAGGGGCACATCAATCCCCTGATATGGTGTTGCCACCCGACCAGTGGCTCGGGGGCTACTGCATTGCCTATTTAATGCAGAAAATTCAAAGTGCTCAGTGTTCGGCATAACCGAACTATGACAAGTACGTCTTCGGACGACAATAAGTACCATATGGGAATTATCCGGCATCAAGCTGATATTTCACGGTGACTTCTCACGACCCTCTCTCAGGGGCCCGTCCGCCGATCACTATTACCTCTAATATATCACACTGCGTTTCTATTCCTATGTATGCTGCCGAGTTAGGAGTTGATCCTCAGGCCGATTTCACGACCTGAGTCTCAGAAGCTACTAGGATCAGCGGTTTCATATTTTCCTTCAAGTGCATCTCGGATTTTAGGCCAACAGACACCTTGAGGGCTACTGGCAATACATGTTGACAGCAAATAAATTTACACGCATCGGAAATAAAATCCATAAACAATCAGCCCAAGCCCGAGGTGGTGCATCACCTCGGAAGCAGTCCAACAAAAGCTCGGATGCAAGTGGCTGGCTCTATAGAGGGCATTTCCGGCATTAAGCTTGGCTAACTTCCTTTAAACTTCTTCAAGACAAGGTGATCTATGACACCTCGTATACAGTACGGCATTGGAGCTCGGATACAGTCCGGCGTTGGTGCTCGGCCGCAAAAGATAACTCGAAATGCAGTCCGGCGTTGGAGCTCGGATGCAAGAGGACACCGCCGCCCGGGAACAACTTCGAACCAAGGTGGGCGTAACAATAACAAGGCATTGATAAAAGCCGATAACTTAAAGGGGCTCCTCGGATACCCGACATATAAACCCTTCGGGTTTACTTTGGCAATCCTCAAGATCGAAGATAAGAAGATTTGTTGAACCAGTTTTCAAGACCGACGACCGAAGATGAAGAACAGTTTGAAAGAATCGAGGAGCGTCCCCAACTTGAAGACCGGTTCAGGGGGCTACTGACGGTATCCTGGACTAGGGGGTACTCACCACGTCGTCTCCCGATCCGTTAGATTAGGCCGAGGACCCCCATGGCCGTATACTCATGGGCCAGTTCGGACAGCCGATGACATGCATGAGGAAGATTCCACAAGACTTGGTGATCAACACAAGGACTCCTCTCCACCAACGTATTCGGCTAGGACTCTTGTTATCCTAGACCTCTGGTACATTATATAAGCCGAGGCCAGGCTAGTCGATAGATTATTATGACATTACTCATCTTACCTTTAGGTCTTAGACCACAACATATGATCTCGAGGTAGATCAACTCTTGTAACCCTATATTCATCAAGATCAATCAAGCAGGAAGTAGGGTATTACCTCGATAGAGAGGGCCCGAACCTGGGTAAACATCGTGTCCCCTGTCTCCTGTTACCCATCGATCCATGACACATAGCTTGGGACCCCCTACCCGAGATCTGCCGGTTTTGACACCGACAGCGCCCCCCTGGGGCGCGCCCCCTGTCGGTGTCAAAACCGGCGGATCTCGGGTAGGGGGTCCCGAACTGTGCATCTAAGGTCGATGGTAACAGGATACAGGGGACATGTTGTTTACCCAGGTTCGGGCCCTCTCTATGGAGGTAATACCCTACTTCCTGCTTGATTGATCTTGATGAATATGAGTATTACAAGAGTTGATCGACCACGAGATCATGAGGGCTAAACCCTAGAAGTCTATCCCGTATGACTATGGTAATGAGTATGCCCTCTTTCCGGACTAAGTCCTCCAGTTTATATAGACACCAGGGAGATCTAGGGTTACACAAGGTCGGTTACAAAGGAAAAGAATCTACATATTTGGTCGCCAAGCTTGCCTTCCACGCCAAGGAGAGTCCTATCCGGACACGGATGCAGTCTTCGGTCTTTGTATCTCCACAGCCCATCAGTCCAGCCCATGGCTAACAGACCGGACGCCCGAGGACCCCATAGTCCAGGACTCCCTCAGTAGCCCTTGAACCTGGCTTCAATGACGAGGAGTCCGGCGCGCAGATTTGTCTTCGGCATTGCAAAGCGGGTTCCCTTCTTTCCAAACTCCAAGATAGTCTTCAGACGTGATGATTGTATCCGGACCTATAACACACACCACACACAACCGCAGAGAGAATATAATATTCCACGGGTCCAATCAGCTGACAACTTTTTACCACGTGACATCACGTCTACCCGGTCATAATTTCGGACCGTTTTGTTCTGCCGTTCCACGTTCCGAAACGCGGTTGCCATTGGTACGTCTTGTCAAAGCAAAGATCGTGTCCCCTTATCACGGGATTATCATCAATACGGGCGTGGGTAACCCAACCATGCCGTTTACACAGGCCTTGGGAATAGGCAAGTTTCAAGGCAAATGGGGAGGCGTTCAATATTCACTGCCTTTATAAGGGGATAAAGATTCCCTTCTTCTCCAACACCTTCTTTCTCCGCCCTTCCGTTCTTGAGCTCCAGCGCCCAAGTTCTCATCTTCTTCCCACTCAAGCTAGCACTCAACCATGTCCGGATCCAGAGGTCAGGGCAAGTGGATGGCCTCCTTCGTTATGGAGAAGGATATTACTGAGCTTCAGGCGGCCGGGTACTTGGCGAAGGAAATCGCCCACCGCCTTCCAGCCCATGGGCAAATCGTCCCCACGCCGAAGCCCAAGGAGAGTGTGGTATTTATTCCTCATTTCTTTCGCAGGCTAGGGTTTCCTCTCCACACTTTCGTCCGCGGGCTGGTGTACTACTACGGGATAGACTTTCATGATCTATCTCCGAACTCTTTCCTCAACATCTCGGCGTTCATCGTCGTGTGTGAGGCCTTCCTCCGCATTCAACCCCACTTCGGGCTGTGGCTCAAGGTCTTCAACGTGAAGCCGAAGGTGGTGGATGGCCAGCACGCAGAGTGCGGAGGGGCCATGGTGAGTAAGATGTCCAATGTCTCCTGGCCGAAAGGCACTTTCGTGGAGACTGTCAAGGAATGGCAGAAACAATGGTTCTACATTACAGAACCCCATGGCACCAACTGGGCCGCCGCTGCCGAATTCAACCCCGGTGCCCCAATGCGGCTCACCTCATGGGTCGAGAAGAGCCCAAACTGATGTTCGTCAGACGAGCTGATAGCGCTGCAGACGCGCATTCAAAGCATGGTGGACAAGGATGTCAAACTTGTTGATATAATCCAGGTGATGCTAGTTCGCCGGATTCTTCCGTGTCAAAGTCGAAGCCCCCCTCTACGGAAGTTCAATCCGAAGAAGCACCACACTCTGAAGAGGCTCTTCGAGACCACTCACAAAGGCGCCTGGAAGTTGCTCTTTAAGGGCAACGAGAAGCCGCCGGCCACAGATTCAGAACAGGCACACGACATTAACCATCTCGCCGGCGAGGTATGTTATTTTTAATGCATCCGCTACTTGCCTGTTTCGAGGATGATGTCTGAGATTTTATCATTGCTTCTTCAGGACTGGATGGAGAGGGCGAAGCGGATCCAGTGTCTGGCTCCGCTGCCTGAAGAACCAGTCATCCCACGTTTAGCGAAGATGCTGGTGCCGACACCCTATAAGGCGCCGGAGAAGAAGGCCAAGAAGAAGGCCAAGGGGGCCAAAAGCGGCCCCCGTCGCAAGGGTGCTTCGGACGTGATGTTCGAAGACGAAGAGACCCATTCTTCCGTCCCTGAGGACGACGACGAGGAAGGGGTGGAGGAGGAGGAGAACAACCCTCCCCCGAGGATGGAAATAAGAAGAGGACGGCTTCCTCGAATCTAGAGGCGGGAACGCCCAACAAGGGGAAGAGCGCCCTTGCGATCAATACCACGTGGGACGTTGGCAGCACTCCGGAGTGACGCCCCCGCACTAAGCCCCGGGCCGCATCGTAAGTGCTAAGACTCGTACATGCCCATAGATCTAACCTTTCCTCCTTGCCATATTGACGTGATCAGTCATGTTATTATAGTCTGGCCCACGACAGCTCCCAGCGATCCTCATCAAGAGGTTCGTTGGACCCAAGGGAGATGGCCAGTGAGACACCGCCAACCGCTTACTCTCCCAAGGCCAAAGAGGACGACGAGGTGCTCTCCCAACGGACCTTCCAAGGCCGGTGCTAGCCGAAGATATGCCCGGCAGCTACTTCGGACTCGTGAGGCGGATGGTGGACGCCTATCCTCGGTTGGATATCGTCAAGCGATCGGCCTGTATTGAGGGTGCTCGTATGGCCTTCGCCTGTTGCAAGATGTGGTGGGCGAAGATGAATGCCGTCGATCTGGCCCGAGGGCCGCCAGAGGGCAAGGAGCACCGCGCACCCGAGCGCTATTTCGCGGATGTCCTGGAGGTGTCTCGTATTGTAGCAGCGCAGTGTGTGCAGGACATTATGTTCGAATGAATACATTCGTGTTGTCTTTGCCTTCTATGATGAAACAAAGTCAGTTTGTAATATAATTTTTGTTATGTTCTAAATTTTTCCTCCTATGCGGCCATGTTGTATGGAATCTGAGGGTTGGCCAGTCGTCGGCTTCTGCCCCCATGTGGGTAGTACGGGGGTGTTCGGGATGGAATCTAAACAATCTTGATCTAATTGTATGGTCCTTGAAGGAGTTGTTTAGCGCAACGAACTAGAAAATCGGACTATGCGGCTTAAACGCCCTCACTTAGCCATAGGAGTTTTACAATAAAACATAGGCGCAGCCCCTAGTTTTCAAACCAGAGTGCTATGAGCGTCTGATCGGGAAGTACCGATCCTTCGCATAATGCGGAAAAAAATCTCTAACGATTTCCAACCTCTCGAATAGTTGACCGGCTCTCGCCGTATCATGACAGTCAGTTTTCGGCTTTCTCTACTGAGGTGCTCCTTTGGATAAACTAGGGCACAATTGCAGCAGTCCTCCCTTTACTACCTTAACCGATATAGCGGAACATAAGGTAGCAAGCACAGGAGCCGGGCAACCCAACTATCGACCAAAGACATGATTCGGAACCAATGCATATAATGCTAAATTTGGGGTGCCGAACTGAAAAGTGTTTGGACTTTTATCGCCATGTTGTGGGGTACTATATAGCCCCTGGAAAATATGAAACGTACCAAAGCGTACGGGTGCTAAAAGATAAATTATTAAAGGAAAACAGAAAGAACGCGGAGGTGATATCTTGGGCCCTTAAACTTGAGCCACGAACTGTTTCCATTATAATTGGGTTAATGCGTCAAAGCGCATTAATACAAATAGTGCGATAAGCAGCCGGCTATTTAACATGCCATGACCAGAGGCGAGCTGCGTGTGGGTCCTGACAATAGGTAGAGTGACCTCTAGAACTTCCCCTATACGTCTGTGCTTCTTGCCATTCTGGTGTTTTTATCCTTTTACAGGACTGATAATTAGGCCGTCCAAGAAGGCCTATGTAAAAGAAACCTGAAAAGGGAAAAAGGAAAAAAGGAAAAGTATTTGTGTGTCCGGGATCGGTCAAGCTGAACTGTGGATCATAAGATTTCTGTGCCTCCGTCGATGCCCATGGAATTTTGAGTGTGTAATTATTTACGCGTGGTACGAATGCCACTGCCTGATCGGGGCTGGCACGGAGGCCAAATTGCTAGTCGAGCTCTTGATGAGCCGCGCTGTCCTGGTGCAGTGTAGTTCGGACCCTCTTTATGATGTCCCAGGGCTCGGCAGCCGGATTACGGTTCTGCTTGAAAAGGCCGCTCTGGACTTCTGCTGCTAGGGCGGCGGTGTGCTCCTCTGTTCGGAGTTAGCGTTCCGTGTTTCCGTTGACCGTTATGATGCCCTGTGGACCGGGCATCTTGAGCTTAAGATAAGCATAGTGCGGCACCGCATTGAACCGAGCGAATGCTGTTCGTCCAAGCAGTGCGTGATAGCTACTGCGGAATGGGACGATGTCGAAGATTAACTCCTCACTTCGGAAGTTGTCGGGGGATCCAAAGACAACCTCTAGTGTGATTGAGCTCGTACAGCGAGCCTCTACACCTGGTATGTCTCCTTTGAAGGTAGTCTTCGTTGGCTTGATCCTTGATGGATTAATGCCCATTTTGCACACTGTGTCTTGATAGAGCAGATTGAGGCTGCTACCACCGTCCATGAGGACTCTCGTAAGGTGGAATCCATCAATGATTGGGTCCAGGACCAGTGCGGCTGATCCGGCATGCCGGATACTGGTTGGATGATCCCGACGATCAAAAGTGATCGGGAATGATGACCATGGATTAAACTTGGGGGCGACTGGCTATATCGCATAGTCGTCCCTTAGTGCGCGTTTGCGCTCCCTTTTGGGGATGTGTGTAACATATATCATGTTTACAGTTTTCACTTGAGGGGGAAACTTCTTTTGCCCTGCTGTGTTCGATTGCCGGGGCTCCTCGTCGTCATCCTCGCTTTGTGAGCCCTTTTCCCTATTCTCGGTGTTTAATTTGCCGGCCTGTTTAAAAACCCAACAGTCTCTGTTGGTATGATTGGCTGGTTTTTCTGGGGTGCCATGTATCTGGCACGGGCGATCGAGTATGCGGTCCAGACTGGATGGTCCCTGATTGTTCCTCTTGTATGGTTTCTTCCGCTGGTTGGACTTGGAGCCACTGAATCCGGCGTTGACTGTAGTGTCGTCGTTATTATCACCATTGCTTCGGCGTTTATGTTTGTTACGTCGGAGCTTGCCGTTGTTGTTCTTAGCCTCGGAGGGGCCTGCCTCGCTGGCTGTGTTTTTGCTGCGAGCCAACCAACTATCCTCGCCCGTGCAAAAGCGGGTCATAAGTGCCGTGAGGGCTGCCATAGATTTTTGCTTTTCTTGGCCGAGGTGGTGGGCGAGCCATTCGTCGCGGATGCTATGTTTAAAGGCCGCTAAGGCTTCGGCATCTGGACAGTCAACGATCTGGTTCTTTTTAGTTAGGAACCTAGTCCAGAACTTCCCGGCTGACTCCCCGGGCTGTTGAACTATGTGACTTAAGTCGTCGGCGTCTGGCGGCCGAACATATGTACCTTGGAAGTTGTCGAGGAAAGCCTCTTCCAGGTCCTCCCAGCTGCCAATGGAATTTTGAGGCAGACCGTTTAGCCAGTGCCGAGCTGGCCCTTTGAGTTTTAGTGGGAGGTATTAGATGGTGTGAAGATCATACCCGCATGCCATGTGGATATGGAGAATAAAATCCTCTATCCATACTGTGGGATCGGTTGTTCCATCATAGAATTCGATGTTTACGGGTTTGAACCCTTCTAGGAATTTATGATCCATTACTTCGTCAGTGAAGCAAAGAGGGTGCGCGGCGCCTCTATATCGGGCTGCATCGCGACGTGGCTCTAATGGAGTCCGTCTGCGGCATTCGGCTCGGGCGTGAATAGGTTTGTCACACCCAAATAGATAGCTGTCCCCGCGCCTTAAGTCACGTCCTCGCGATCCGTAGATCGATCTTGTGTGTTCCGCTCTACTGTCCAGTTCTTGGCGGAGGTCATATGTATGGCCCCGAGCTGACTTATCCCTGCCTTTATGGCGGAGTGGGACAGTCTGGTTTTTGGCTCGGGTTGCAGTTTTATCCCGACCGCGCGGTGGCTGATCAGTTGCGTTGCGTGATGCTGGTGCGGGATCTGGTGCCTCATTGTCGAACTGAGGTAGTAATCTGCGCTTCGGGTAGCTTTTGGCTGGGCGTTTAAGGCCGTATTCCTCGGCTGCCAGGACGTCGGTCCATCTGTCATTGAGTAGGTCTTGATCAGCTTGAAGCTGCTGCCGCTTCTTTTTCAGTCTCCTTGCAGTGGCTATTAGCTGAAGCTTAAAGCGCTCCTGCTCCATGGGCTCCTCGGGCACGATGAAGTCTTCGTTACTGAGGCTCACCTCCTCCTCGGAGGGCGGACGGTAACTACCGTCCTCCGAGTCTTCTTCTATGGCCTGTTCATCAGGGCTGGCATGCCCTGATTCCAAATTGTCTTGTTCGGATTTGATCATTGGGTTCTTCTATGTCTTTGGCACCATCCGGAGTGTTGTCGTCTCCTGTGCTGGTGTTGCTATCCCTGCTGCGGCGGGATTTAGAGCGGCGCCGCTGACGCCGGCGCTTTGGCTGTGTTTTAGGAGGGTCCTCCTTTGCCGGCTTTTCCTTGTCATCGCCGCTGTTATTTTTCGGCGTATCTACCATGCAGACGTCGTATGAGGAACTGGCCGTCCATCATCCAGTGAACGATGGGTTTTGTGCCTCCTCGTCTCTGGCACCGTCGTCCATACCGTCGATGTCTTCGGAGTCATAGTCAAGCTCGTCGGTTAAGTCTTCGACAGTGGCTATGAAGTGGGTGGTGGGTGGGGAGCAAAATTCTCCTTCATCATCAGCCTCCAGTTCGAACCGGACATAATTCGGCTGTGAGTCCCCCGCCAAGGACAAGTTTCTTAACGAATTTAGCACATCGCCCAAGGGCGAATGCTGGAAGATGTCCGCGGCGCTAAACTCGAAGATCGATAAGTGATCCAGCTCGGCGTCCGCGGATGCACATGGCTCGGAATTTATGACCAGAGACGAGTCTGGAGTTCCGGTGACAAAGGCGCCGTGTGACTTTAGGTCTGTGTTCGGCTCCAACGCCGTGGAATCTGCGGCCTCCGCGGTGGGGTTGAGCCTCCCATCTTCAGATGGCGGAATATGCTCTGGATCTACGGCCGGAGCAGTTACAGGAGCAATCTCCTGGATGCGGCCCGATGACAGATTTAGGTCATGTTCATCGGGGTGACTAGGAGCGGTTGTCGCAGTCTCGAATCCGGTGAAGATCAAATCTCCACAGATGTCCGCGACGTAATTCAAGCTCCCAAATCTGACCAGATGGCCAAGGGCGTAGCTGTCGATCTGCTCCAGGCGGCCAAGCAAGTTCGCCTGCAGTACTAAGCCGCCGAACACGAAGATCTGTCCGGGGAGGAAGGTTTCCCCTTGGACAACATCGTTGTTGACGATTGAAGAGGACATCAAACCTTTTGAGGACGGCACAGTGGAACTCTCAATGAAAGCACCAATGTCAGTGTCAAAACTGGCGGATCTCGGGTAGGGGGTCCCAAACTGTGCGTCTAAGGTCGATGGTAACAGGAGACATGGGACACGATGTTTACCCAGGTTCGGGCCCTCTCTATGGAGGTAATACCCTACTTCCTGCTTGATTGATCTTGGTGAATATGAGTATTACAATAGTTGATCTACCACGAGATCGTGAGGGCTAAACCCTAGAAGTCTAGCCCGTATGACTATGGTAATGAGTGTCTCCCCTTTCCGGACTAATTCCTCCGGTTTATATAGACACCGGGGAGATCTAGGGTTACACAAGGTCGATTACAAAGGAAAAGAATCTAAATATTTGGTCGCCAAGCTTGCCTTCCATGCCAAGGAGAGTCCTATCCGGACACGGATGCAGTCTTCGGTCTTCGTATCTCCACAGCCCATCAGTCCGGCCCATGGCTAACAGACCGGACGCTCGAGGACCCCTTAGTCCAGGACTCCCTCACCCCCAGCTTCGTGGGCCCCCTAGGACTCCACCGACCTCATCCCCAACTCCATATATTCACGTTCGGGGAGAAAAAAACAGAGAGAAGGATTCATCGCGTTTTATGATATGGAGCCGCCGCTAAGCCCTAATCTTCCTCGGGAGGGCTGATTTGGAGTCCGTTCGGGGCTCCGGAGAGGGGAATCCGTCGTCGTCGTCATCATCAACCATTCTCCATCACCAATTTCATGATGGTCACTGCCGTGCCTGAGTAATCCCATCGTAGCCTTGCTGGACGGTGATGGGTTGGATGAGATTTACCATGTAATCGAGTTAGTTCTGTTAGGGTTTGATCCCTAGTATCCATTATGTTCTAAAATTGATGTTGCTATGACTTTGCTATGCTTAATGCTTGTCACTAGGGCCCGAGTGCCATGATTTCAGATATGAACCTATTATGTTTTCATGAATGTATGTGAGTCCTTGATCCTATATTGCAAGTCAATAGTCACCTACTATGTGTTATGATCCGGCAACCCCGAAGTGACAATAATCGGGACCACTCCCGGTGATGACCGTTGTTTGAGGAGTTCATGTATTCACTAAGTGTTAATGCTTTGGTCCGGTACTCTATTAAAAGGAGGCTTTAATATCCCTTAGTTCCCAATAGGACCCCGCTACCACGGGAGGGTAGGACAAAAGATGTCATGCAAGTTCTTTTCCATAAGCACGTATGACTATATTCGGAATACATGCCTACATTACATTGATGAACTGGAGCTAGTTTTGTGTCACCCTATGTTATAACTGTTGAAGAGGAATCGCATCTGACATAATTATCCATCATTTATCCATTTCCTACGAGCTTTTCACATATTAATCTTTGCTTAGTTACTTTTCCGTTGCCACTGTTACGATTACTACAAAAACTGCTACTGTTACTTTTGCCACCGTTACCGTTACTTCCATACTACTTTGCTACTAAATACTTTGCTGCAGATATTAAGTCTTTCCCGTGTGGTTGAATTGACAACTCAACTTCTAATACTTGTGAATATTCTTTGGTTCCCCTTGTGTCGAATCAATAAATTTGGGTTGAATACACTACCCTCGAAAACTGTTGCGATCCCCTATACTTGTGGGTTATCAAGACTATTTTCTGGCGCCGTTGTCGGGGAGCATAGCTCTATTCTTTGAGTCACTTGGCATTTATACCTGTTTATCACTATGAGGAACTTGAAATATGAAAGAACCAAGATTTATACCTCAACTACGAGGGGAGGTAAGGAACTGCCATCTAGCTCTGCACTTGATTCACCTTCTGTTTTGACAAAACTTGCGACATCTACTCCTGTTATTGATTCTGATATGTCGCATGTTATTGATGATGCAACTTCTGCTTTGCATGATACTTATGATGAAACTACTCCTATTCTTGATAATATTGTGCCATTAGGTGAATTTCTTGATGAACAACTTGCTAGGGTTAGAGAGAATGAAATTATTGAAACTGATAATATTGATGAAAGTGATGATGAAGATTCTCCCCCTAGATATGAATTGCGTGATGTGCCTGAGGGTTATGTTATGGATGAAGAAACTGCTAGAGACCTTTTTGCTTGCAAAGATAGATATGATCTTAAGAAACTGTTAGCTAAGCTGAAAGAAAAGTCTTTGAATGCTAGAATGAAGTATGACCCTGCTTTTGCTACTTCACCTGTCTGCATTTCTGTTAAGGATTATGATTTCTCTGTCGATCCTGATTTAATTACTTTGGTTGAATCTGATCCTTTTTATGGTTATGAATCTGAAACTGTTGTAGCACATCTTACTAAATTAAATGATATAGCCACCCTATTCACTCATGAGGAAAAAATTCGTTACTACTATATCCTTAAGTTATTTCCGTTCTCATTAAAGGATGATGCTGAAACATGGTTCAATTCTCTTGCTCATGGTTGTGTGCGTAGTCCCCAGGATATGATTTATTACTTCTCTGCTAAAATATTTCCCCGCTCATAAGAAACAAGCTGCCTTAAGGGAAATATATAATTTTGTGCAAATTGAAGAAGAGAGTCTCCCACAAGCTTGGGGGAGGCTTCTTCGATTACTTAATGCTTTGCCTGATCATACTCTCGAGAAAAATGAAATACTTGATATCTTTTATAATGGACTAACAGATGCTTCCAGAGACCACCTGGATAGTTGTGCTGGTTGTGTTTTCAGGGAAAGAACTGTTGATCAAGCTGAATTGCTATTGAATAATATATTGAGTAATGATAACGATTGGACACTTCCTGAACCAACTCCTAAGCCAACTCCGAAGAAAAGGGGTATTCTATTTCTCAGTCCTGAAGATATGCAAGAGGCAAAGAAATCTATGAAAGAAAAGGGTATTAAAGCCGAAGATGTTAAGAATTTACCACCTATTGAAGAAATACATGGTCTTAAAAACCCGACACAGGTAGTAAAGGTAAATTCTCTATATAGATTTGATGAAGGTGATATTCCTCGTAATAAGTCTGCTAGCCAATGCTTGGATGAGTTTGATAATTTTATTGTTAAGCAAGAGAACTTCCATGCTTATGTTAGTAGACAATTGAAATGTAATGCTTATATGGTTGCACACTTGAGTGATTATATGTCTAGAGTTAAAGGTGACCTTAAACTTATTAGTGAACATGCTTCTATGGTTACCAGTCAGGTAGAACAAGTGCTTAAAGCTCAAGATGATTTGCTCAATAAATTAAATAATAAGAAAAATGATAATGTTTTTAGAGTTATGACTAGAGGGGGTAAAATGACTCAGGAACCTTTGTATCCTGAGAGCCACCCTAAGAGAGTTGAGCAAGATTCTAAGAGAACTAATGTTGATGCACCTAGTCCTTCTAAGAAGAAGAAAAAGAAAAATAATAGGACTTTGCATGCTTCTAGTGAACCTGTTGTTGACACACCTGAGAATCCCAATGATATTTCTATTTCCGATGATGAAACACAATCTGGTAATGAACATGAACCTAGTGATAATGTTAATGATGATGCCCAACCTAGCAATAACAATGATGTAGAGATTGAACCTGCTGTTGATCTTGATAACCCACAATCAAAGAATCAACGTTATGATAAGAGAGACTTTGTTGCTAGGAAGCACGGTAAAGAAAGAGAACCATGGGTTCAGAAACCCATGCCTTTTCCTCCTAAACCATCCAAGAAAAAGGATGATGAGGATTTGAGCGCTTTGCTGAAATGATTAGACCTATCTTTTTGCGTATGCATTTGACTGACATGCTTAAAATGAATCCTTATGCTAAGTATATGAAAGATATTGATACAAATAAAAGAAAGATACCGGGAGCTGAAATTTCCACCATGCTTGACAATTATACTTTTAAAGGTGGAGTACCTAAGAATCTAGGAGATCCAGGAGTACCAACTATACCATGCTCCATTAAAAGAAACTATGTTAAAACTGCTTTATGTGATCTTGGAGCCGGGGTTAGTGTTATGCCTCTCTCTTTATATCATAGACTTGATTTGAATAAGCTGACACCTACTGAAATATCTTTGCAAATGGCCGTATATCAACAGCTATACCTATCGGTATTTGTGAGGATGTGCCTGTTGTGGTTGCAAACGCTACTATTTTAACGGACTTTGTTATTCTTGATATTCCCGAGGACGATAGTATGTTGATTATCCTTGGTAGACCTTTTTTGAATACAGTAGGGGCTGTTATTGATTGCAACAAAGGCAATGTCACTTTTCATGTTAATGGTAATGAGCATACGGTACATTTTCCGAGGAAACAACCTCAAGTCCAGAGTTTCAATTCTATTGGAAAAACTGCAACGATTATTACTGGAGGTTTTGAATTTCCTCTTCCTACTGTCAAGAAGAAATATGATATTCTTATTGTTGGGGACATGCATATCCCCATCGAGGTAACCTAGTGTTATTCGAAAATTCTTCGGTCATGCGATTCGGAAAGAGTTTGTTAATAAGACTTGATCAACCTTGTTAGTGGATTCCTTTTGATGAGTATGAGATGGATGAAGTTAGAAAGCACAACTCTCTGTACCCTCCTTTTCCTTTCTATTATTTAGATTAAATAAAGCAAAAATAGTATTTTCTGTCTGTTTTCTGAATTATCCTTGCAATAAAAAATACCCCGAAAATAAAAGTTCTCCAAACGTCCTGAAAATGAAGTATGATTTTTTGTAGAATATTTAAAAATTTCTGGCACTAAGAACACACCAGGGCGGCCCACCATTTGGCCACGAGGGCACAGGGCGCGCCCACCCCCTTGGGGCGCGCACCCCTGCCCTGTGGGTCCCATGTGGACCCCCTCCACTTATTCCTGCACCCACTCACTTCGTCTTCCTCCAGAAAAAATCCTCCCATAGATCAAACCCGTGTTCTATCTCATCTTGCTGCCATTTTCGATCTCTTTGCTCATAGTTCCATTCATGAAACTGTTTGGGGAGATTGTTCCTTGCTATGTAACTCCTCCAACGGTCCAATTAGTTTTTGTAGTGCTTTATTTATTGCAAAATTTTGCTGCTAAGGTGACCCTATTCTTGGGCTTGCATGTCAAATTTATATGGTCCAAAGTAGTTATAATGCATGATATAGCCTCTAGGCACTTGTGGGAGTAGTTGCTATCAATCTTGTTGAGTTTGGTTCACTTTTATTTTGAGTCACTAAAATTTCAGAAATTTTTCAGAGAAAGAAAAATGTTTAGGAAAATGTACCAAGGTGGTTCCTCAAGGAAGCAAGGACCAAGGCTCGCGATACGTGAGCCGGACGATGAACCACAAAGGGAAGCTCAAGTGCGGCCTTGTGAATGGCCGTCAGAGGAGCTTATGATCCAAGCAGGCATCAAGGATGAATTTGACTGGTATGTGTGTAACACTGATATCGAGGGTTCGTGTCAGATAAGTGACTACAATACCGCTACCTAACTGATTCCTTTGTGAGGACGTTTAAATTTACATCCTCGCGCAATTCTCACACTATTTTATTTGATCCTTATGATAAATCATATACCATGGACTTAGAAGATTTTAATACTGCTTGTAAACTCCCACAGTGGGGCAATGTTAGTGAACCTCGGAAATCTGAATATAAAGACTTTCTTGCTAGTATTACTGTGGGGGAATCTAGAGAAATCACACAAGCCACCATAGGGAGCATTCATTTCCCTTCCATACATTATTTTGCTCTCTTTATAGATAGATGCATTAACGGTAAATATGAGGCTTCTCACATGTGCGTTCCAGATCTTATTGTCCTCAAGAGTGCGGTATTAGGTGATAAACAATATAACTTGGGGTCCATTGTTGCATGAACGTTGCATCTTAATGGTACAAGTGGAGATTTGTTTGGTGGAATTTATGCAACTCGTGTAGCTAATTATCTTGATGTACCCATACATGAAAATGATATGGAACTGCCTCCTGCTTATCTAGATTATAGTGCTATGGTTCGCCATCAGTTTGTTGAGAGGAATGAACAGCCCCTCCAGTACCGACTAATCTTTGACAGACAACGCACTGTCCATGTTACCCTCCCCGCTCCTAATTTCTTTAACTTTCAGGCAAAAAGGAGATATATTATAACCAGGGAGGAGGCGAACGAGTACGAGTGGAGGACGGAGGCAGCTCGCCTCCAAGCTGCAGCTCGTCAGGCAGTAGCTGCTGCATCTCAGTACGACCCCAGTTACGACTTTGGATATCCGCCAGGCCAGCAGTGGCCATAGACCAACTTAGGCCAAAAGCCTAAGCTTGGCGGAGTACGTATTTCTCACCGACATTACATTCATGTTCACACACTCATGCCAGTTGTCGGTGCTCATACTTTTTCATTGTACTATCCATGCTAGTTTATTTTCTTTTCCAAGCCTTCTGCTTGTGTGTTTGAAAAACCTTAAGAAAAACAAGAAAAAAATAGTTGTAGCTTTTAGCTAGTGTACTTTACATGCCTGTAGTAGTAGTAATTAAAAGAAAACCCAAAAAGATTTCTCGTTCTTCTTTTGCTTGTTGGGAGCTTTCCCGTGTAAAAAGTTTTATTTCTTTTCTTTTCTTTGGGGGTCGAGAGGAGAAGACCACCATGAAAACGTTGAGTGGCTCTCATATGCATTATTGTTGATCTAACCAAGATCCCATATTACCTTGTCTTCTCCCTTCTATTAAATGCTTGCAAATCCCAGCTTGGTCCAATGCATGTGCACTATTATTATTATCCACACCATTCGGTCGTGCGAGTGAAAGGCAATAATGACGATATATGATGGACTGATTGAGATGAGAGAAGCTGGTATGAACTCGATCCATCTTGTTTTTGTAAATATGATTAGTTAATCGTTCCTGATTCAGCCTATTATGAATGAAACATGTTTGCAATGACAATTAGAGATTATAGTTGCTCATGCCATGCTTAATTTACTAGGAGTTTATAATGGTTTACCTTGCGTGCCAACATGCTATTAAAATGGTTGTGATGTGGTATGATAGGGTGGTATCCTCCTTTGAAAGATTCGAGTGGCTTGACTTGGCACATGTTCACGCATGTAGTTGAAACAAAATCAACATAGAGTCCACGATATTTATGTTCATGGTGATTTATATCATACTCATGCTTGCACTCATTGTTGATTAATCTTAATGCATGTTCATGACTGTTGTCGCTCTCTAGTTGGTCGCTTCCCAGTCTCTTTCTAGCCTTCACTTGTATTAAGCAGGAATACTGCTTGTGCATCCACTTCCATAAACCCCAAAGTTATTCCATATGAGTCCGCCATACCTTCCTATATGCGGTATTTACCTGCCGTTCCAAGTAAATTTGTATGTGCCAAACTCTAAACCTTCAAATGAAATTCTGTTTTGTATGCTCGAATAGCTCATGTATCAACTAGGGCTGTCTATATCTTCCATGCTAGGTGGGTTATTGTCGGGTGGTTGGTGCGACATATGCCAATGGGTGGCTTATCATTGTGGGTGCCAATAAGACATCGCCGGTGCCTGGAAACGGGATGAGGCGAAGACATGCACGCCGACGGATCTTACCCAGGTTCGGGGCTCTCCGAGGAGATAACACCCCTAGTCCTGCTCTGCGGGGTCTCCGCATGATCACTAGATCAGGAAAAGGTGGCTACAATCGCTCCTAGAGCTGTTGGGTTCAAGGGAGAAGAAGTACAAGGCTAGCTCTCACTTCTCTCTATCTATGGTGTGTGTGCTATGCTCAGAAGCCAACCCTTTGCATGGGTGCTCCGGGGGGTTTATATAGGCCTACCCCCCGGGGTACAATTGTAATCCGGCTGGGCTCTGGTCCCAGCCGTCAGTGTCTACACTCGCCGGCTTCTCCGCCTGCTATTGGGGCCCGCCGACTAGTGGGTCCTGCCGGCTGCCGGCCTCTTGGTCGACAGGCCGGCCCCACCGCCAAGGATCTTGTCGGCGGCTGCTTACTGTAGCCTCGCCCTTGATGACGAGGGCTTCATCGACGTAATCGTGGCTACAGTGGGCCACCTCGAGGGCCCTTACTATGGCCTTACCTCGTCTTGTCTCCTTAATGGGGCGCATGCTTCGAGGGAGGGGGTAGCCGACTTCTGGGGGCCGGCTACGCCCTTGGCCGACTGGGGGAGGCCAGGCCGCCTCCGTGCCTCTCTCTGGCGGAAGGGGCCCGCCGCCCGTGGTCCGTACGGGAGTCTGTCGTGGATGACGTTGAGGCTAGCATGGCCAAAGTGTCGAGCCGGACGGGAGACGACCGTCCTGTATGGCCTCCTGTGGCCATGCCTGCCTCGGGCTTCGGGGGTAGTGGGCCGCACTGTGGCCACACCCTGTCTTGTCACCGTTATGTGGGTGTAGCTTTGGTGGTTGTGGTCTCGGCCGGCTTCTTGGAGTCGGCGCTCTTCGAGGCCGGCTTCCTGGAGTCGGCCACCCCGTGGTTGTCCTGGGGAGGGAGGTTGCTTGAGGCTGGCCCGCCTTCCGTGAGTCGGCTTCAGAGGTAGCCGGCCAGGGAAGGGGGTCCAATGCTTGGAGTGCTTGAAGGCCCAAAGGCCTGATAATTTTTTAGAAGAACCAGGGGCAGTGGGTTAGGCTACCCGTGGCCATTTACTCTGACAGTAGTCCCCGAAGCTGATTGGGCTCCGAGGTTGAGTAGGGGTTGAGAAGCTCGATCAGCTTCCTATCTTGACAAGTCAGCAGCTGGGAGCCGGCTTTGGTTAGGCGCGCCGCCTTGGTCGAAAACTCCGGAGTCGGAGGGTGGGAGCTCGCCAGTGCGTGCACCGGGCCGCGGGCCGGCCACTTGCTGTCTGCGAACCACGTGGCCTCCCTCGGCCAGAAAGCCTGCCAGCCCACGTGCGCGACGGGACGTCGCCGCAGGGCAGGGGCCCGCCACGTCCACGCCCGGGCCCAGGCGCGGATTCTTTGCATCCCGAAACCGCCCGCACGTCTCCTTGCGGCAGTTTTGGCTCGCCTTTAGGGCGCAATAATCGCGGGGCGTGGGGGGAATGGGTGCAGTTAATCCCACGTCTCCCCCCACGTCCGGCCTCCCCGGCCTCGCCTCGCGAAGCTATAAGTAGGGGGAGGTGGAGGGCGGCAGGCCCTCGCACGCTCCTCCTACTTCCACCATCTTCTTCGCTTGCCGTTTCTTGCAACAGCGCCTCGCCGCCGCGCTCTTCCACCACACGTTCCTCCTCCGCCGCGCTCGTTTTCGCCATGCCTCCCGCCACGGAGCAGTATGGCGGGGATTGGGATGGCTCCAACGTCCACGAAGATCACGTCGAGTTCCTCCGCAATACACGGCGGCTGCCCGGCGCGGACAAGGTGGAGTTCCGTCTTGCGCCGGCGAGGGAAATTACGCCGGAGCCGCGGGAGGGCGAGCGGGTGGTCTTCCGCTCGCATTTCTTGCGCGGCATCGGCCTGCCAGTGAGCGCCTTCTTCCGCTCCTTTCTCGATTTCTACCAGCTCCAGCCGCACCACCTCACCCCAAACGCGGTGGTGCTGCTGTCTGGCTTCGTCACCCTGTGCGAGGGCTACCTCGGCGTCCTCCCCACCCTCGAGCTCTGGGGGGAGTTCTTCCAGTCCAAGCTGGGCACGCGCATGCAGGGCGTGCCAGCTCAGACTGGCGCCTTCATCACGTCGCGGAGGTCGGTCGCCGACAACCCCTTCCCCGTCATCACGCTGATCCAATCGGTGACGAAGTGGCAAAAGTCGTACTTCTACGTGCGGAACATCGCCCCACGGGGCGACTACATCAACCTGCCGGCTTACGTAGCCGGCCCACCGGCGGGCAGGCGGCCCCAGTTGTCGGAGTAAATGGCCACGGGTAGCCTAACCGACTGCCCCTGGTTCTTCTGAAAAAATTATCAGGCCTTCGGGCCTCCAAGCACTCCGAGCATTGGGCCGCCTTCCCTGGCCGGCTACCTCTAAAGCCGACTCCCGGAAGGCGACCCAGCCTCACCAACTCCTCCCCAGGACAACTACGGGGTGGCCGACTCCAAGAAGCCGGCCAAGAAGGACGCCGACTCCTAGGAGCCGGCCGAGACCATAACCACCAAAGCTGTTCCCACATAACGGCGACACGACGGGGTGTGGCCACAGTGCGGCCCACTACCCCCGAAGCCCGAGGCGGGTGTGGCTACAGGAGGCCGTACTGGACGGACGTCTCCCGTGCGGCTCGGCACTGTAGCCATGCTAGCCTCGACGTCACCCACGACCAACTCCCGTACGGCCCGCGGGCGGTGGGCCCCTTCAGCCAGAGAGAGGCGTGAAGGCGGCCCGGCCTTTCCCAGTCGGCCAAGAGCGTAGCTGGCCTCCAGAAGCCGGCTACTCCCTTCATCGAAACAGGAGCCCCATTAAGGAGACAAGACGAGGTAAGGCTACAGTGATAGCCCCCGAGGCGGCCCACTGTAGCCACGCTTACCTCGACAAAGCCCTCGTCATCACAGGCGAGGCTACAGTAAGCAGCCGCCGACAAGACCCTAGGCGGTGGGGCCGGCCTGTCGACCAAGTAGCCGGCAGCCGGCGGGACCCAGCAGCCGGCGGAGAAGCCGGCGAGCGTAGACACTGACGGCTGGGACCAGAGCCCTGTCGGATTACCATTGTACCCCCGGGGGTAGGCCTATATAAACCCCCCGGAGCACCCATGCAAAGGGTTCCCTCGGAGCTTGGTTGGCCTCTGAGCGTAGAGTTGCCTTCTAAGCATAGCACACACACCATAGATAGAGAGAAGCCAGAGCTAGCCTTGTTCTTCTTCTCCCTTGATCCCAAACAGCTCTAGGAGCGATTGTAGCTACCCTTTCCCGATCTAGTGATCATGCGGAGACCCCGCAGAGCAGGACTAGGGGTGTTATCTCCCCGGAGAGCCCCGAACCTGGGTAAGATCCGCCGGCGTGCATGTCTTCGCCTCATCCCGTTTCCAGGCACCGGCGACGTTTTATTGGCTCCCACAATGATAAGCCATCCCTTGGCATATGTCGCACCAACCACCCGACACCAGTGGTCCTTCCGGGCCGTGACTCTGACGCCGGCTGGGTCCGCAGGCGTCGCCCGAGTGCGAGTGATGACCCAGTCGGAGGGCCCGACGGGGCCCGATCTTCTGGCCGCCTTCGTCACGCGCTGGGTTCTTCCGCTCCAGAGCCGTCCTCATCTGATCTGTCAGATGAGCGGTCAGCTCGATCCGAGCCGAATGTGCACCAAGGACATGCCGCGCGAGGAGGTCGCCTATATGGTGAACTACCTTGCGAACTGCAAGCTCTCCGAAGAGTGGCAGTTCGGCAAGGAGCCATACAGCCGAGCCAATCCACCGCCCACGGTATGCTCTCCTTGTTTCTTCTTTTTCTCTTGACTTTGTTACCGAGTTCCTCTTGGCCGACTCTAACTTAGTCGGCTTGTTTTTCGACAGAGCTCTCCGGGGAGGTGCGGGTTCCTCCGCCGCACCGCCCGCTCGGGGCGAAGGGCAGAAGCGTCGTGCCGCCCAGGGTTTGTTCGGCAGTCGGACGAAGAAACCCAGGGGCGGGGCGGCAGCAAACAGGCGGGAGGAGGCGGCCGCGAAGGCGGCTCGCTTCCGCAAGACGGTGAAGCAACCGCAGACCGTGTCGGCGTAAGTTCGAATTCTTTTGTATACTCTTTTTTCTTTCTTTTCTCTGTGGTTCCTGAACCCTTGTCTTTTTCTCCAAACGACCAGAGCTCCGTTGTCGCTTGAGCGGGCGGCTGCCGCCTCTGTCGTCGAGTCGCCGAGGAGGTCTGGGAGCACCACTAGCCGCGTGGACCCCCGTGCCGACCTTCAGGAAGCGACAGAACGGAACACGCGGGAAGCGCGGGAGGCGCGAGAGGCGGAGGCACGGAGGGCGGCCGCCGCCCAGGCGGCGCGGGAGGAGGAGGCGGCGAATGCACTCGCCGACGCCGCAGCCAGGGCCCAAGCGGAGGCTGCAGCTGCAGCGGCGGCGGGGGAGGTCTTGATGGTCACCCCGCTGCGCGTCATGGCGCCTGGGGCCATGGAGCCCTCGCCAGAAGGAGCCAGCAGCGACCAGCCAGGGCTGGAGAGGGACGACAACGTCATCATCCTGGAGAAGGCGCCGGTGCCGACCCCGGCAACTGGGGCGGCTCAAGGCGGCCGGCCTGATCTGCCGCCTACGCAGTCGGCGGGGGGCGAGCCAGCCGTGAGGACTGAGATGGCGGTCCGAATGCCGTCGAGCCGTCGTGCGGGGAAGGCTACGTCGGAACCACAGAAGGCCGCGTCGGAGCCGCAGCCGGCCGTGGGCTCCAGCTCGTCGGCCTAGGATGCGGAGGTGTCCAGCGCTACCTCGGGGTGGACGCCGGGCGGGGGGTCGGCCGTGATGAACGTGGCCGCGCAGGACGTCCGGACCCGACTCCAAGCCCAGGCGACGGCGCTGAGGCAGTTCACCGACGAGTTCCTTGCGATGCGGGCGGCCATCCGGGTTAGTATTCCCATCTTGCTTCTTCTTGATCTTGATTTCTTCCTGATCTTGATTTCTTCTTGATCTTGATTTCTTCTTGATCTTGATTTCTTTCGTGGGGGCACGTCAGCGCACCCACTGGGTGTAGTCCCCGAGTTCCGAGTCAGCTGCTGAGCAGGCGGCTTGGAACTTCTTAGTGGATTTGTCTTTACTATTCTTGTTCTTACTTCGATCTCCTGTCTATCTTGCAGGACTATCACAATCTTCGTGCGGCCGCCTTCAACTCCCAGGCTCGGGAGCTGACCCAGAAGACCGCCGACCTTACTGAGAGCCGAGGTACGTGCTTTGTTCTTTATCTCATGTGGGGGCGCGTCAGCGCACCCACTGGGTGTAGTCCCCGAGATTCGGGCCGACTGCTGAGCAGTCGGGTCGGATCTTCCTTGACGACTTCCTCTTACTGTTCTTTCTTTTTCTGCCGTCTCTGCAACGGCCAACGCCGGTCTGAGGGCACAACTAGGAGAGTCGCAGACCGCCCTTCATGCCAAGGATGCCGAGCTCGCCGCCTTAGTGCAGGAGCGCGACCGTCTGGCCAAGAAGTTGGCCGACCAGGAGGAAGGCCATACGGCGGCTCTCAAGGTGGTGCAGGACCGCGAAGCCGCCCTCCAGGCCGAGTACGAGACGGAGGCGGTCGGCTAGGCTGAAGCGAGGCAAACTCTGATCTCTAGCTATGGTCAGATCGAAGATTTGGTTGACGGTAAGCCGCCTACCTCTCCGTCCTTTCTTGCCATCTGCCACTTTTGGCTCGTTTTCTGATTTGGTGTTCTTTCCTTCTTCTCTCTAGCACAGAGTATTTCCCTGGCTATTCTACCGCCGCCAACCAGACCATCGAGGCCTGCCGCGAGGCACGGAGGCAGGCTGGCTTCGAGATCTCGCCAACCGCCGGCCGCTCGCTGGAGGAGCAGCTCTTGGCGATCCAGGCCCGCATCCAGCCGGCTCACCGACTGCTCCGCCGGCTTCAGCGTGCAAGGGCGCAAGTCTTGGCCGCCCTCTGGCCCGGCCAAGTGGTTCCTCGCACCCCCAGTCGGACCGCCGACTGGCTGGAGGTGGCAGTCAGCCGCTTCGAGGCTTGGAAGGCCTCGGCGGCTCGCTCTGGCGCCAGGCGGGCGTTGGAGTTCGTCAAGGCCTGGTATCCCAGCCTGAGCCTGGATCAGCTGGCTACCTGGCGGCAGCAAGCCGACACGGAGCTGGAGCCGGCGCGGCCGGCTATCATCCGGCGGGCTTCGGCGATTGCCGACTACACCGGCACCAGCGTCTTCGCCCCCATGGTAGACGACAACGGTGTCGCCCAGCCGGAGGAGTGGTTCGGGCTGAACCCGGCAGACGGTGAAGACTCGGCGGAGGAGATCGACTCCAGCGACGAGGGTGAGGAGGAGGAGGAGGAGGGTGAAGACGTCGAGCCGGCTGGTGGAGCAGCCGACCAGCCTCAGCCTGACCGCACCTCCAGCACTACGTCGCGTGCGAGTGCATCGTCTGCCGCTGGTGGTGGCCAAACCGAGACCCGCTAGGCGGCCACTCCTTCAGCCGGCGGGGCCGTCTCCACCGACCAGCTCGGCCTCCGTGCCGCGCCTTAGTCTGCCATCTTTTGTTTTCCTGTGTTGTTACTTTTGGAACAATGTTTGGTTAAGTCTGCACAATTCCACCCACTGGGTGTATTCGAACTTATGTCTGTTGCCAGCCTGTTGGGGGCTTTATATGTATATATAACTTATGCATGCATTTGGCCTTTCCTTGTACTTTGCTTTTTATCCTTCCGCTGTTTCCTTTGCCACCCTCCCTTGGTTGCCGCCTCCCCAGTCCAACAGTTGCTCCGCAATCTGTAGCTGGAGGAGTGCTTGGCCAATTGGGGGGGGGGGAAGTACTCTAGCTTTGTTGGACTAAAGCTAAGTGTTTAGGCAGCCGGCAGGCATGTTTGGAGGCCGTCTTTTTGCTATATAGGTTCGTTGTTCCTTAGCCATTTTTCATGTGGGCATCCTTTCTGCCTTGCCTCTTGCTAGTCGGACAGTCAGTTCTTCGAGCTGCGGCTTTCGCCAAGAGAGGACTCGTGTAACACCCCGGATGTAACTTGCCATATTTGTAACTCCGACTCTTAACTCCGACTCTTGCCATTTCTGGCTATGTGTTATGATTTTCCCTCCGTTGTCGGGTTTTGTCTTTCATTTTGTATTTTGTCATGTCATGCATTTCATATCATGTCATCATGCGCATTGCATTTGCATACGTGTTCGTCTCATGCATCCGAGCATTTTCCCCGTTGTCCGTTTTGCAATCCGGCGCTCCTATCTCCTCCGGTGCACCCCTCTTGTTTTCTTTCGTGTGCGGGTGTCAAACTTTCTCGGAATGGACCGAGGCTTGTCAAGTGGCCTTAATATACCACCCGGAGACCACCGGTCAAGTTTCGTTCCATTTGGAGGTCGTTTGGTACTCCAACGGTTAACCGGGCATCCGTCAAGTCCATTTGAGTGTCCAGCAAAAACCCCCTCAAAAACCAGCCCAAAACCCACCAAACTCTCTTCCATGCTCTAGGTCGTTCGATCACGATCGTGTGGGCGAAAACCGCACCTCATTTGGAGCCTCCTAGCTCCCTCTACCTATAAATATGTGGGCATCCCGTAATACATTCGCAGTCTCCGGAAACCCTAAAAATCCCCTCTCCGCGGGCGGACGTGTCCAGCGCCCGCCGGACAAACGCGCCGTCGCGCCCGGCCAATCGCAGGCCGCCACGTCACGGGCCGTACCCCGCCGCCGCCGCG